>NC_049201.1:20918520-21218520 GCF_013347855.1 Anguilla anguilla
CACATATAATTAAGTTTCAGATTCTCACTTTTAGGGGTTGCATGTAGTTTGCATGTTCACCCCATGTCTGCGGGGGTTTCCTTTAAATTGCTCTTTGGTATGAATGTGTGAGTGAATGGTGTGTTTGCCCTAGATTGGCGGCCTGTGCAAGGTGTATTTCTGCCTCTCGCCTAATGCACGCTGGGATAGGCTCCTGCAGTTTGTCATTAAATGCAACTAAATTCCTGAAATTCATATTTTGCATTGTCAGCAGTACTAGAACTATGTATTTGAATGCCATATCCCATCAATCTAGCCACTTGGTCTGCCCCTCATCACATTTCTGGGTTTTCCAGGCTATGACAGACTGAAAAGGGTTTATGATACAGGTTGATGATCATTTCTGCGGCGGTTATGTAGCTTGGGTCCATTCCAGCCACATCAAAGGTCAACAGCCTTTCCCTCCTCTCCTGCATGCTGGCTCAGAGTTGGGCAACCTGGAGATGGTCAGGTCCTGGAGAGCTGCAGGGTCAGCTGGTTTTTGTTGTTACTTGGTACTTAATTGATCATTTAGAGCTGTCGATTACAGTGGTTTCTTACCTGGTTTCTTGAGTCTAAAGTGGTTGTTGCATCTAAGGTGGACTCTGCGGCTCTCCTGGACCAGGGGCCTGTATCACAAAGCAGGATTATTAGCTGGATAACTGCGCTGAGCAAAACCCAGAACGGCTCTTCTTACTTCAGTCCATGTTCCAGAATTGGGAGTGCTCTGGATTGTGCTCAGTGCAGTTACCCAGCTAGCTCAGTAATCCTGCTTTGTGAAACAGGGCTCTGCTTTGTGTTACAGGCCCCAGGGTTCACTAGCTCCATGCTAGTTCTTAATGCATGGTAAAGGTGTGTTTAGAAATGTCAGAAATGTCATTTGAGTGCCCGCTGTTAACAGTTGTCTGGGTGAAAGATTTTTTTGAATACTAATAAAAATAGATTGAAGGAGACCAAGTCATTATGTTGCTGTACATACACATCTTTCTGTATCGAATTATGGCATCTGTCTTGGTGTTATTGTGATTCCTGCTGGAATAGTAAGGTAGTAGTAAGCGTAAATCTTTTTCAGAAAGAAAGACAGTGGGCGTTCAAATGTAATTTTACCTGCATCACATTCTGCCAGTAAGGATTATCTATCCCTGATGAATTAACCTTTGAGATCCAGTCTTTATAGTGCAGCTTTTATCGTGAAGATATTAACTCTGCTCTCACACTGCTTATATAGTTGTTAAGGAGCCAATGTCCAGATTCCATCAAGACTATACTGATACTATGTATGTTTGGCAGTTAGGGAGCCAACATTAATGCAGCCTATCAACTGGCACCTAATTTCCATGTGCCTTTAGGGAGACTCATGTGATGCGAGGGGAAGTCCCTCCCCCCATGTCTGGGATGTGTGGCAGCTCTCTGAATGGAGAGATGTACGTCTTTGGAGGCTGCAATGAAGATGGCCACACCAATCAGGTCACTGCTCCAAACGGTGGTATTTAGCATGCGGGCGGGTGTCACGTATGCCTGTTTGTATTCACTTCCTGTAGCACTATACCACTTTTGCCCTAGTGTAATTTTTCCCCCTTTGTAGCTTTACCACGTGAACCTCTTGGATGGAAAATATACTTGGAGGAAAGTGATGAACAGCAGTGGTGCCCCACCCACCCCACGAGATAAGCTGTCCTGCTGGGTGTACAAAAACAGGTATGAGCACAGCCAAGTGAGCCTGTTAGATAGAGAAAGTCTCAATCACACACTCTTAGGTATACCTTTTAATGCTTCGCATGGCCATATATCATCAGACCTGTGGCAGTGCCTCAGCTCTGAAATAATTAACTTTTCATAAAAAATGTGGACCTTTCATTTTTATTAGCTGTTGGGATACAAGACATCAAACAAATATGGAGATGGAGAGCTTTCCACTCACATCAGAAATGCTGAGAAATAAGTTTCAAGCCAAGATGAATGATACCACAATTAATATTACCTTACTAACAAAAGCCATTGTGAGTAGTCATCTGTTGTGGTTAGAAGAGGCATAGTGGTTGCATTGTCGTAGTAGAGGAGTTTGACATAATTGTGAATCACCCGACAGAATTTTACCCATTCCTTCTACCTGAGATCCACTGCCCTGTGCCATTTTTGTACCCATGAAGAAGCTGAACTGAATTGCTCAGTTAAACCTATTGACATGACCTGTCTCTGTTGTCAGACACTGTTAGAAATTAGTTCAGCCTGTTTAATCTACAGCTACTCAAGATGAACATAGCATATATGCATTTTTTTCTTTACACACACGCACGCACGCACGCACGCACATGCACACACACACAAGCATGATGTTGACAGGACTGAAATTTGTTGTCCAGGCACTCACAGTGACTCAGAGATATTTTTTCTATAAAAAATATTTCAATGACTTGTTCAGAGCCACGTTTTTTTTCTCATTGATTTGTTCAAGGGCAGCTGTACGGTAACATCTGAGTGATTGAATGCCATTGGATCCATCCAGTAATACCTACCATTGAGACAAAGATGGATGCTGTAGGAAGGGGATAAATGTGTCATGATGTCTTGTTATAATATCATGGCTTTACGTTGTTTTTCAGTTAATAGTGACCCTAATGGATATTTGGCAGTATATTAATTTTGCGCGTAAGTATAATACTTTAATAAGTAGATTACATAAGTAATCTAGTGAGTAGGTCAAGGAACCATTCATCTTGTTATTCAGAAAAACAAAGCCAAGCATCTATGATGGAATAGAGGCCATTTTGTTTCAATAAAAATACAGTCATTTCTCATTTGTTATTTTCTGTCTCCATTTTCCACTTATACTGTTTATCAGATCATATTTCTAGCTATCTGTCAATGTGATGGCGTATTGATTTGCTATTTGCTTAATCCCTGGAGTGTTTACAGCCTGTGAAAAATTAATTACGCTTCCAGTCTCTCTCTCCCTCGAGACACTGCCGACAAACTAGCACACTGTAGCAAGCTTGCCCAGCTCACTAAATTAAGGATGATGTGGTTTTTCTGTCCTTGGGGACTGAATTCATTGAAGTCTTACAAGTGTACCTAGAGAATATATTTTAGTGAAGAAAACAGTAGGTGATTGATTCAAGCGGGTAGAAATAAAAAATAAGATTACTATGAACGACAGAATTATGCCAATAAATACAGCAGATGATAGAGCTTATTGCTTACTTCTTGCTTCATTTTTGTTTTTGGTGATATGAATGTGTACTCTGTGATGCCATTGTCATTTTGTAGGCTCATCTACTTTGGTGGGTACGGTGACAAGCACTTCAGACAGCTGAACAATTCCAGGAGTTTCGTTGTGGATGAGGCATTATGGGTAATAAATCAATGTTTGTGCTTATTTTACAATGTGGTGGTGGTAGTAATGCAGCAGTGGCAATGCTTGTGTGAATATGTTCATAGGTAGAAGAGGTCTTTTGGGGATGGAACAATGAAGTCCACGTATTTAACCCGAGCACAGCCTCCTGGAGTGAACCTCACACTCATGTAAGGATCATAAATAATATTTATTGTAACATGGAAAACCTTAATCCATGGCTGAACATTTTAAGATTTAGAGTTGTTTCTGTACTCCCTTACAGATCTATCAGTTTGTAAACAGTGAGTTAAACCAAGTGTGACAAAAATTAACATCACTAGACCAAAGGCAATTGAGTTTGTCAAAAACTGCACATTACCAAATTACCACAAACATTAACAAAATAAAGAAATCACACCAAGACTATAGCATCCAGCAGAAAGGTTCAATTCTTGGCCTTTTGTAAGACAGACCATGAAGTGAGCAAGTGAGCCTCCTTCATTCTATTGACAGGGTCTTGCCCCAGCACCCAGGGCTGCCCACGCCGGTGCTACACTGGGCAGTAGAGGGTACGTGTGTGGGGGTAGAGTGATGGTGAGTATGAATGCTTTTGCTGGACCTTACTGCTGCTCCACTGAAGCCGTGGCTATAGGATCAGGTATTAATTGCATCAGGAGAAGTAATTGCTTGGGGCCGCTGCGTGTAATGTGTGCACAGTCAAGCCTGAGTTCTGATTCTGTAACTGTAAATCAGGTTGTTTGATGGACTCCAGGGTGAGGCCACTGCTGTGGTTTCTCTCATCAGGAGACCAGGATGAGTGACATTCACTGTCTGGACCTAGAATCTTGGACATGGACTGAAATGTAAGCATCTCTCAATACCATCAGGTATTAAAGAGAAGTATGGGGAAAAAAGGAAAAAAGACAAGCTCATTCAAGAACTAGAATTAACCTTGGAATTGCTTTTCCTTGGTGGCATCAGCTAAAGTTAACCAAGGGGATTAAAAGCGGGCTTGTTTTCTGTTGGACCTGTAAGTAACATTACTGCTAGTGTGAAACTGGGGACAATAAGGTTTTCACAGTAGAGTCTGAATTTTTTTAATTTGAAGTTCCAACAATAAAACCACTATTATGTTCATCATAATGTAATTAATTAAGCTATAATGAATCTGGCTTCTTATTGTTGCTCATGATCGCTCATTTTACGGTACTAATGTTACCTCTAGCTATCCAGATAACTACGTCAGGTGGGGTAACTTACTGTATTCAGAGTGAGTGGGTGGGGTTGAAGACGGAGGAGGAGACATCTTTGATTGTAAACACAGACTAAGAAATCCTGCATAGTATGTCTTTAAGGTGGCACATGTTGAAAGGCATTGTTACCGTCCCCTCAGGACGCAAGCCCTTCCGAATTTAGAATCTAATGTTCAGAGTTCAGAACTTGCTGAGTAGCTTTCTTCCCATGTAGTGTGTATCAAGGGTCTTCGTTTTGCCCATTGCCTCTGATTATGTTCTTTCTAGTAGACCCATGTCTGCAATACCTATGGGGCGCTCATGGCACACGCTCACAGCAGTTTCGGACACCACCTTATTTTTATTCGGTGGAATAAGCGTTGACTGTGCTCCACTGAGTAAGTCACCCTCTGTCCCAGCATGCCTTTGGATGCTTCTTGAGTAGGCTTCTTTGCCCCAGGCTATAACAGTGTGTTGCTTCATAAATACAGTATAAACCAAGGTATATGTAAACGCGAAACACACATTTAAAATATCTCTGCAGGTGATGGCTGGATATTTGATGTACAGGCAAAGTTGTGGAGAGAGTTGGAGCACCCACACAAGGACAAGCCAAGGTATATGAACCCTGTCTGGGAATCTGGATATAAGAGGTTCAGATTGGTCTGCCCATGAATAAAACTGAGTATTCCATAATCCCTGCTTGTCCTTGGTGGGTTAGATTGGCTGAATGTCCTGTACTCATCATTATGTATTATTTTCTTGTTCACTATAACAGCAGTAGCCAACCCTGTTCCTGGAGATCTATCATCCTGTAGGTTTGGCAAATTAGGGTTGAAATGAAAACCCACAGGATGGTAGATCTCCAGGAACAGGGTTGGTTACCACTGCACTAGAAGCTTCTTTGGTTGTTTAGGTATGAGCTGCTTTTACCAGATGCATCAGATGCACAGTCCCTGGAATAGCTGCATGCTTTTTGGAATATGCTAACATCTGAGTATGCATTGACCAGGCTTAAAAAAAAAAAAAAAAAAGTTGAATAAATGCATTTGAGCAATTGTGCTTGGGATGTTTGATTGCCGAGCTGATAATATCAAAAAAAAGACAGTCAGTATTAATTTATGCCTTTCTGTGTTTTGCACCACTTTGCAGAGGTTCATTTCATTATTCACATTTTTTACAAATTTGTTCAGAAAATTTGAAAAACCAGCTTAATTTAGGAAGTGCTTTAACTTGCAGTTATGACAACCAACAATCTCCATATGCTCTTCCCTCAGGTTGTGGCACACAGCAAGTCTAGGAAAAGACTCTGATGTCATTGTGTTTGGGGGAAGTCAGGATGACATCTTATTTGTGGATAAAGTATGTACTGTCCCGGATGAGGAACAGTCTGGGACATGCTTCGCTTGTTGACTTTACTTTGTAATCTCACATAATCGGTCTACATTAATTATAATGTGAACTATGGCAGAGAAGTCTGGAAAGTGTCAGCCACTTTGAAATTTGAAAAAATGGTGGGTTTTTGGAAGAAATATTTTGAAAAGGGATACTCACATCTGGCCAGTAGTAGGTTTTCATTCCTCCCCTTTATTCAGGGACTGCTTTAAACCTTACAAACCAGGTGAGTGTAATCTCTGGCCAATCAGTTACATTATTGAACGATGGACTATCAGGCAGAAGAGAAAACCTGGTGTACTACTGGCCTTGAGGTCCAGAGTTGAGTGCCCCTGATTTTGAGAATAAAGCTTTTGTGCTGATGGACTTTTGAAACCACCAGAGGGCGCGTAATTAAACACATGCTTTTTGCTTTTCTAGGGTCACTGCAATGACGCACTTGTTTTCCAGACACAACCATACACCCTCCTCAGGTAAAGTGTTCTTATTCTACTCAAACACTATTTTCAATCACAATATTTGTGATTTAGGGGGCAGCTGAATAATTAATGTGAACTATACAGCAGTGAAGCCTTGCAAGATTCTCAATGGCAACTTGGTGCTACTCCAGATATGTTCCAAAATGGCCAGTCTGAGCCATCCCAGCCATTCATTGGCTAACTATCAGGGGGCAGAGTAGGGAAACGTTGTCTGCTATTCAAAGCTAGTAAAGTAGTCCATATGTAATAATAAAGCATTTATTTAAAATATCAAAAACATGAAATATTCATAGGATGTGCAATTCATTCATTATTTATTTTTCATTTTCAGCATAATAAACAAGCAAATTAAAGGCATTGTGTATCATCTTGAATAGCGTACCCAATATCTATAAGCTAATACAATTGTTTATGCAAACAAGGTCACATGAAACAAGTGTTTTCTTAAACATGGCTGATGTGAAATGTGTCCAGTAAATTTAGACTGATTTCTGGAAACAGCTTCATGTTGTGGTTTGTGAGCTAGAAATTCCATTTTTAAGAAAACTGACAACAGAAAGATAATTTCACTGTATAGTACAAAACTACTCTTTAATTAAAAACTGTGTTAAAATAAGAATGATGACATGTTAATAAAATAAGGCTGTAATTTATGAATGATCTGCTTTTCACATTTATTTGCTCTGTTTCTAATAATACAACACCTGTAAGAACTGGATTATTTTCTTTACATTACATTACATTACAGGCATTTAGCAGACGCTCTTATCCAGAGCGACTTACACAACTTTTTACATAGCATTTTACATTGTATCCATTTATACAGCTGGATATATACTGAAGCAATTCTGGTTAAGTACCTTGCTCAAGGGTACAACGGCAGTGTCCTTACCCAGGAATCGAACCTGCGACCTTTCGGTTACAAGCCCAGTTCCTTACCCACGGTGCTACACTCCGTCCACTTCGTGCTACACTTCGTCTTTCTAGTGGGATTCACTCTAATATTGATGCGATGAATCCAGTGCTAAACTGAACATCACGCCTTAGCACTGGACTATGACCTTCACAGACACATGCCTGACAGGTTACATCAAGGGAATTTTTTTGAGCCTCTAAGTATGTAAATGAGCTCTGGCCACCAAGAGAGATCTCAGCGCTTGTCACAGGGTCATTATTCATAGAAAATAAAGCAAAAACCTAGGTAGATTATTATTTGGTCAATTACACATTTTACTGCATTCCTTAGCATTCTGTCTTGAAGCTCAGTTGGCAGGGCTGACTACACATGGGCCCACATAATGTGAGTCAGATGCATCTTGTGTCAAGTTCATTTTCATGAAATGCACTGGCCTAGACTTTGTCCAACTTATCAATAATACATGGCTTGAAAACACCTGGAGGCTGCTGCAGTGAAATGGAATCACATGATTCTATTGTGTTTTATTCTTACAGGTTGTGCGAGGATTACATGGGGAAGAATCCCTGGGTGCTACAGGACCAGTTGTTGTGGTTACCACGAAAGCTAAAGCAAATAATAATAAAGAGGATTTCTTTTTTCAAGCCAACTGCAAAATCTCAGGAAATAATCCATGCTACATAAAGATATATGGACAAGCTAGCAAATATTGCAATAATTCTATGGCATATGGTTATGTCAATGGGTTGTCATTATGTTCAATGTAATTACATGGATTTCTAAAATGATAAGTGCATGTGTACTGCAGCTGTGTCGCTGAAGACCTGCGTTTTTACCGTTTAAAACAATCGTTTCAAGATTATTAGAATAAAAAAAACATAACGCTAATGTAAAAAGAGATTTTCTTTCTTTTCTAACTTTACAAAGGTTTAACTAGGAAGATACGTATTTATGAAAAACAACACATTAAATAAAATCTATATTTTATCCTGACTGCTCTTGTATGTACTAGCTGTAAGAATATATATTTTTTTTTTTTGCATTCAACTAGTTGACTGCTGACAAATTAAGCAACCTCTAGCGAACTCACAAGCTCTGCTCATCACACTTAATTGGCATAGCAACCACAGACTCTTGTTACTATGGTTTCGCAAACACAGCTCTACTTGAAGTGTGTGTGGCGCAGGTAATTGTCGTCACCATAAACATATTCTGTTTATTTTTTTAAAGACAGTTTTAGCTACGACGAGACGTAACGGGTTTCGAACAAGGCATATTATTTGAAGTGAGGGAAGTACCAGCGTGCGTTAGTATATTGGACGAAATAACGTTGTCATTTCAGATTGGAAAGTTTGAAAGACAAGCTTAAATTTACCTGCCGTCTTAGCTGGTTGCTATCTTTAGCTGAATACCTAGAAAATTTAGATAACCAAAACTGCTTGTTGTCTTAACATAGTATTATAGCTAGCTAATTTGCTCAGCTGCTCTAGACCCCAGTCAGAATGGATGTGGGCTCAAAACTTGAGGAGCTGAATTTAACTCCTGACGAAATGAACCGCTTCAGCAAAGCTTTTAAAGATGAGAAATTCAGAGAAATGTTGAGGGAGTACGCCGAGGAAATATCAAACCCGGAGAACAAGAAAAAGTACGAGGAAGAAATAACATTAATGGAACAGGAGCGGGGCATGGCTATCAAATTCGTCCACCCTAAACCAGAGCGGGTATTGAAGACAAGTTTGGACGGGAAACAAAAGTGCTTCATCAACATTTGTAGCAATGACTTGATAGGCAAACCCGAATGCAGAGCTGAGCGGGGTACCGATGGCAGAGTTGGACAGCAGTGGTCACTGCCCTACAGTTTGACCCCAGGAAGGCCGGACCTGGACTCGAAAGGTAACAAATATATGATATATGATGTTATTTTTCATCCAGATGCGCTTTACATAGCTGGAAAAAATGATAGGTTTATGAAACTGGTTGAAAGCACCGCGCTCCAGGGAGTCCAAGATCAGTTTAAAGTTAAGCTAGACGAAAAGAATGTCAAAGTATTAAAAATGAAATACAAAGGGGTACCAAACGCAACTGTCATCCGCAAACCGGTACCTGGTCACCCCGGTAAAGAAAAACACGCGGAACCAAACGACCTCCTCAGTTTCCCATACCCATACGACAATAACCAAAGTAGGTCGGACAAGACTCAGGAGGGCCCCAAACCTAAAAACTGTGAGCAGAACCAGACTAAAGTTGCCCAAAATCAAGCTCACCTCGGAAATAGACCCAAGCCTACTGAACCACGCTACACTGTGAAGTACAGGTCATATATTGATTTGCAAGACTACAGGTGTTCCAGAGATTCTGCACCAGACCCAAGGCCCAAAGAGATTGTCATCACCATTGATTTGCCTCTGCTGAACTCTGCTGAGAAAGCTGATCTGAACGTGACTGAGAAGTGCATTGTTTTGGAATCCCTGAAACCATCTTACAGACTGGAGCTGCCATTGGCATACCCCGTGGATGAAAATAAAGGAGGGGCCAAGTTCAATAAAGTCAAGAAGCAACTGACTATTACTTTGCCGGTTCTGCCAGCAAAAAACCCACTGAAGATTGAGGCTAACAGTCAGCAGCTTGTCAGTGATGTGATTAGTGGAGAGAACAGCAGTGATCACGGCGATAACATAACTCAGTCAGGAGATATTGGAGGAGGTCAAGTACCTGCCTCTGAACTTTCAGAACAACCTGAATGCCATCCACTGGACAGTTCAGCAGTAGCCTCTTCCTCTCCTGCAAACACCAATGGGTTTGAACTGACAGAACGTGCTATTGAGGAAGCTGAAGAATACCTCAGTTGTTCCAGTAGTTGTGAATCTGGCTGTCATACCGATACTTCAAAGCACGAAGACCTCCATCGCAAAGAAGCAGTCCCCAGTGCGGAACACGCTGAAGCAGGCGCTGATTGTGAGGAGAATTTCAATGAAGAGGTAAATCATTTCACAAATGCCTGCCGAGGTTCTGTTCACAGCCTTTGGAAGGCTGCCCATTATGAACCTGATTGCTATGCCTTAGTTTCTATTCAACAGAAGGTAATGTGTCTCTTTCACCGTAATGGCTGTGCAAGACAGTGACATTTTCTGCTTTAATAGAACTCACTGTCAGAGAGTACTCAACAACAAAAAAAAAAGTACATGATGCTACCCACTATGGGCAATTTAGTTACCGCCCACAAGTAGTTTGGAACAACTTATCATGGATAGAATGTTTTGAAGAAGATTTATTACTTTTTAAGTAATTAATAAAGTAAGTCTACACTCCATTTGTTCACACTCAACGACTGAACACATACTGCAGCTTTCTCAAAGATAAATGTAGTTTGTCTTTTACAGATTATATTTGCTACTTCTCTGCATTAATTTTGGTTCATGGTGTTATTGCATTAAATTAGCAACTGGGTCAATGGTTTAATTCAATTTGGGCTATTGTTCTGAAAAGCAATTTGAAATATTGTACAGTGTCATTTTAGGCCTTTAATGAAGTCATTTGAGTCAATGCCAGGTGAAGAATCGTGTGTCATCGCTTCCTAATTTATTCTGAAAGGAAGAGCTGAGGAGTATTACCAGCTTGATCCCCAGCCAAAGAGAATGGATTGATATAGTATGCAGTGTTTCAAACCTGGGCTATGGGAAAAATCAATGCTGCCTGAAATTAACAGCTGTCAGCTGTGTTTTGAAAAATGTGTTTGGTGGCACCACATTGAAAAGCCCTTCGGATTTGGAAAGAAAACAATTTTTCCATCTCCTGTCCAAACTGAATTATCTGGTGTGGATCGTGGAAAATGCAATAACTGTGTGCCTGTAATTTATTTTGACAAATCAGCCTGACTGAATGTCTTGTACGGGGGGCTTATGAAAAGCAGCCAGATGCATGCGTGTTGCCATAATGAAAACATTTTTACGTTCTGCCACCATCAGTGACTCCACCCCACCGTGCTTAAGACTTAATGTTTAATAGATTAAAGACCAGTTGCAGTTTTTCTCAGGACATGAGATTACCATAGGGAAAGAGCACATCTGGCTGTCCTTAAAAGTACTGCATTCATTTCAGTGCCCAGACATTCCAGGAAGCAGAGATCTCATTAGAAGTGTCTGTACTCAAAGCGAAACGTACTTATGATGAGTTGCGTGTGTGGCATCTCTGTAAAGCTTTCCCCTGTGATACAGAACATCAATTCCCTCAGTAACTGAGGTAGAACATGATGTTGTAACAAGACTATTTCAATGTTCATAATCTAGATATAACATCATATTGCCCCCTGACTGATGCAAGCTCAACGAAACGAGTTACGAAAACAGGAGGTAGTGATTAAATGAAATTCCTCCAATTTCTCAACCACAGTATATTGCTCCTTTTTGTTTTAATTATTTGTGCTTGAAAGAATACAGAAAGCTTTTGACCAAGTGGCTCACTGGGAAATAAATGTGTTACCGTGGAATTTACTGCTGTGGTACATTAAAATATCTGCAAGAAGAGGATGTACTGTATCCACACAGAACTCATTTGAAAGCTGTAGCCTCCTATTTCATTCGTTATGATAGCAGACATGATGATCAGACTTTAACAGCCCTTGCTGTTCTTCACCATGCACCCTGCTTGTTTTATAGCCTCCCCCCTTGCCCCTCTCCCCAAGAAGATTAACTGTTCTAATAACTTTTCTTGCAGGAGGAAGCTGACATCTCTCATCAATCTCCAGATAACGCACAGGATGAAAAATCAAAAGCCGCATCTGCTATCCCGTCTAATCTGGGCTGTGGTGTGCAAACTGGGACCTGCTCCCATGGGGCTATGTATGAAGGTCCATGTTGTGAGCTTGGGCCAGAGCCCTGTTCAGCGCCACGGTCAGCATTAGCCCGGGAGCGGCGATCCCAGCGCTCTCTGCCCCTGGGTGATGTCGCCAGAGATCAAGGGGGCCAAGTTCTGAGCGAGATCAGAGAAAGCCAGCCTGGCCCCTCTAGAGGTCTGAGCCCTACAGCAAAAGGTGGGGATTGTACAGAGACTGAGAAATTCAGTGGAGCTGTGGGAGAGGCAGAGGAAGAGAGGGTTGAGCTAGATGAGGATGACGTTCCCTTTGACAACCAGCCCCTTCCGGTTGTTCTGAGAGAGATCAATGGTGACGAGGTCATTAGTGACCATACCACCTCTGCTGCCTTCACCTTCCAGAACTCTCTGTTGTATGAGCTGGATTGACACTTCTCCTCTAAGGGTCCTGTAGAGATGTAGCTACATCTGTGTAGCAACATTATTCATAGCCATACTTAAAACAATGATTTGCTAATGATCACGTTTTGATTCCAAAATGTAATTGTAGTCAGATTTATGTCAGTATTGAGGGCACTGACTCATGTAAAGTAATATTAACAAGAGATTTCAAAATATGTGAGAGAATGATATTTAGGACATTAGTTTTTACCTTAAGCTTTATGTTAAAAGGCAGAGAATAGTGGGAGTTATAAAACAATAATAGGTATGCCATTTTTCAGCTCACTTCCATTTTATTTGTTTGGATGTTCAGACATTCTGTCTCATTTGCTTCTTCTGGTTGCTGCTTGTTCACAGCAGCCATTAACTTTGTGTGCGCTTTCAGTTTGTGCTCTGTCATTCTGGGAAGCTAGTTTTGTTACTACAGCTTGTTGCAAAGGCTAAGTTCCCAGAAGAGCATCAGTCTCAGAGAACGGCATGCAGACAGGTCCGCACAAGCCAAGGAAACAGCCTTATGGTCCGTGTCTTTAGGGCAATGTGTGATGCAGAAGTGCATTTTCTTCCTTCTTTAGAACAGAGAAAAAAGGTTGTGCGTTAAGGCAAGTTTTTCCTCTGCAGTGTTCAGAGTAAGTTTGAATGCATGATGCCATCTGTGTGTGGCTGCCTTGTGATGTTTACACCAACAATAAAAACATACAATTAGCTTGTTATTAGCTTGTATTTTACCAGGGATGAGTTCCCGTTAGCAACATTGTACTGAAGTAACTTGCCTGCAGCTTTAACAGGCTTATTTATCTGTATGCATTTCTTGTGGTAAAGGAGGATGCAGGTGTTGAAGTGAATTCAGATAGAAAATCCGTAAATGGGACACTGTGTCCTCTAGGACCACACTTGATGTCAGCAAATCTATGCAGCATTAACACAATCAAATTAATTATACATGCACAGTGGACAGCCAAACCCAGTAATACAGATGATTAAGGTACCCTGCATTGTTTACTACAAAAATTGGTTCCCTGTCAGACAGTATAGGCAAGGTAATTTAATCTTTTCCAGGGCAACTGGGCTTTTATTGTTTATCTGAAATTTGATCACGGAAAATAATTTCATACCCCCACAATGAAAAATGGTTGTATTTTTTCATGCATTCTTTTCATCATTTTCATTTAACCTGAATACGTGTGGTCTCGGAAACTGGAGGTGTTATCCGATTCATATTTGAGTGGGATGGTCCAGTTTACAAAACGCAGGCCTCAACATGTACGTTCAGTACTCAAGGGAATTGGCAGAACAACAAAATCAAGGATACACCAGCAGACCCACTTTTCTTTAAAATATACCTCTGACTCATTTAACAATAATGGCATTTTGTGAAAACTTATATATATATATTATACCATTCTTTGTATAAGAGTATTACTACATACATGAATAAAATAATTTGTTAAGAAATGCTTCTAAATAGAATTCACTCAACCACTCAAGTCATTCACAAGAAAAGTTTTACTTATGTTATTAAAAGACACTCCAATATAAGCCCAAACCCCATTTACTTTATTTGGGACAGTCCCATAAATCCACAGGCAAAATAACGGTCCAAGAAAAAAAAGAAAGATATATTGTAAAGGCTTTGAAGAAGGATGCGAAGGAGACAAAAAAATTCACTGTAACCTGCGGTAGCTTTTGCAGAGTTCATGGTCCCTGATGTCCCCCCAGCCCCCGTTCTTGACGTGAGGAGTCACCCCAACAGCAGGCAGTCTCTTGTTAATGAGCAAACTCTTTGGAAACAGCTGGTCGTTGCTGCCTTGGAGGATGCTCTCGATCTTGGTCCTCTGGCTGGAGGGCATGCAGGCCTTCTTGTGATGCATCCCACAGTCCCCGGCATGGAAAATGCGTGGTGCCTCACTCACCATTACCTTCCAAAACTCCGGCAAGCAGGTGATGGTGACGTGTTGCAGCGACCAGTCCCAGTTGTAGTCGTCATAGGTGCAAAAGGTGTCTGTGCACTGAATGAGCTTCTGGTAGGTCTCCCTGCTCATAGCCATGCCCATGTTGTGCTCTGTGGACTTCCAGGCCTTCACCTCCACCTTGTTCACCTTGCTGCTAAAGCCAGTGTGGCTGTAGGCCCCCAGGGACAGGATGTCACATTCAGGGCACTGATCCCTCTTCAGAGATTCCATCAGCTTGAGGACATGGTAGAAGTCGGGTGACAAGAAGTGGTCCTCCTCGATGAAGAGCACCAGTCCCTTGTGGTCTTTTAAGGCTTTGACTCTCTCCCAGACAAAGTGCAGTTTCCACCACCAGTGGTGCTTAGTTTGGGAGAACCTGGCCTCTCTGTAATGGCCAAAGGAATCAGGGTACTCTGCATTGATGCAGCCCAACTTTAAGGCGTCTTTCTTAGGAATGTCTCTGGGGCAGTCTTTGGGGTCGTTCCCTGGGAACTCTTGAGGGTAAAGTTGGATGCTGAAGGGGAAGAAGATCTGAAGGACTTGGCAATAATCAACAGTGGCGACCACCTGGTTGACCTCTGGTGACCAGTAGTCATGACTAAATATGAGAAACACATTCTCTATTCCCCTTGCCTTCCGAAGAGACTCTACTAACAATTTCAAATACTCGGGTCGGTTGTGGACTTGGACCACCACCACCAGCTCATCTTGTTGACGTGCCTTGAACTTCTCCTCGTTTCTGATAGTCTGGTCAAAGTTCAACTGAAACACAATCCCCCTGTAAACCAAAGTCATATTGTCCACCTCTGGTTTTGCGACTTTCTCGGGCTGCGTTTCATTAAAAAGTCTCCTGTGCCCGGGGGTGACTTGTGCCCTGTTGCTTCTTGCAACTTCTATCTCTTTTGAGAACATGTCACTCTTCTTCTGCTTTCCACTGCTCCAAAAGGCAAAGGCACATGCCAGCACCACCACAGTCAGTATAAACACTTTCCTCTTGTAGATTCGGAATCTCATGACGGGCAGTGTTCCTTGGCAATTTGACTGTAAAAAAGGACAAAAAATATGGCAGGCTTACTATCCAAAAGGTCTGTTTATGCGCACAAACCTTTCTTTTGTTTAAAAAAAAAAAAAGAAAAAAAAAAAAGAAAATTTTATTGTTGCTTTTTCTTCACGTTTGATTCTTGGAATGCTGTAAACATGGATCCTCTTAAAATATCACCAAAGCCAAACACATCCTGCAGGACATGGTGTGCTATAACTGCAAGCAGGTCTGCAGCTTGCATTAAATCAAGCTGCAGATAACCCCTGAAAAACACAATCAAAAGAAAACAAACACAGATGAGTAGTCAGGCTTACTGTTGATACATACAAATACCACCCTGCCAAAAAAGACATAGTTACACTGATATTTAATATGTCTGCCAGTAACAGTGAGCTGAATAAAAACAGATGGATTGTTTTTCATTCTGCAGGAATAGAATGAATACGTGGATGTCACAGATGTCATATCTCATCTTCTTAATTATAATTTTTTCTGTGGTGCAGATTTGACAAATTTATACACAAGAAAATAACACTGTGTAAACCACCAGTACATGTTTGTAGCATGCTCGCCTCGCACTGCCATTTTCCAGTATTGTTTACATGAGTTCCAGTGTCATTAGGGTTGCACCTACACCTTTTCAAGTAGCTCACAGCACACATTCAAATTTTTCCTGTATTTTGAACAGTGCTGTGCGAAAGTATTTGACCACTTCCTGATTTTCTCTATTGTTGCACATTTGCCACATTGAATGATTTCAGATCTTTAGACAAAATGTAGTATTTGAAAAGGGAGCCTGAGTATACACTGAACACATTTTTTAAATTATTTTGTTTATTTAATGCAAAAAGTTATCAAACACCCATATCACCCATGTGGACATCAATTGCCCCCTAAACTGTTTGCACCACCTTTAGCAGCAACAACTGCAACTAAACACTTCCTATAATTTTATATCAGTCTTTCACATTACTGTGGAGGACATTTTAGCTCCCCCTTTTTTGCAAAACTGCAGTAATTTAGACAAACTGGTAGGTTTTTGAACATGAACTGCTCGTTTCAGGTCCAGAATCTCTATTGGGTTCAAGTCAGGACTTTCTCTAGGCCACTGCAACACTTTAATTTTGTTCTTTTCAGCCCTTCAGATGTGTACATGCTTTTGTGTTTTGGATCATTGTCTTGCTGCAAGCCAATTATTTAGCTTCAGCTCACAGACATATGACTGGACATTCTCTGTAAGAATTTTCTGGTACAGAACATTATTTATAGTTCCTTCAAAAGTTTCAAGTCGTCCAGGTCCCTAAACAGCAAAGCACCCCCACACCATCACACTACCATGTCTGACTGTTCATATGTTTTGTACTGTGAAATGCTGTATTTTCTTTACACCAAACATAATGGGATGAGTGTCGTCCAAAAGGTTCTACTTCGATATATTGCAGAAGCAGTTTCATGAATGTACCACATGACACTCCAGTTAAGTTCAGGAAAATGTGCTAGTTGAACACAGTTGACATGCATTTCTGTCGTCTTTTTGTGACATTTGCATATTAGGTAAGCTGTATGGACAGTACGGACCGAACATTGCATTTTTCTTTAAAGTACTGAGGCTTTTATTAACTACTCAAATAGACCTCCAGTAAATGTTTCTGTTGTATTTTATGCATATGAATTTCTAAACAAACAAAAAAAAACCTACTTAAATATAGGATAAGAAAATCATGTGACCTTTCACATTTGCAATGTACCAATTTTAATTTTCGCATTAGCCACACATGCTCAGCTAATCAGAGCTATAGGCTATACATAGTCGAAAATCTCGCTAACGTACTCAAGGACAGTCAAAGATCACTTTCCATACCAAAGTTGAACATATCTTGGTACGGCTTGCAAGCTCGATTTGACGAGAGCGATGACTTGCTACAACTCGTTTTCCTCCACCTCTTAACGCTCTTTGACAATAAGTTGCGGCTAGCTGCCATTTACCGGAAGTGAGAAAATTAAATCAAGTATCAAATATTATCAATTTAACTTTGAGCTGCAAAATGTCAATACTAATTTGTATTCTATAAGAAATTAACCGTGGCTGAAGCATAGACGCGTTTAACAACATATATGTTGCTAGGTATTTAGCTTGCTAGCTAATTCTGTTTTCCAGGCACATCTGCAGAGCACCCTCGCCTGAGCGCGGTAACGTTAGTATCCTATCGGTTCGCCAGCTCGCAACACATCTAAGCAAAAGGATACACAGATAACTCTATCAGTCCATCACGAAAACGACAATAATGAAGTTGAAATCTACTTGCTAAAACTGTCCAGCAACATAACGTTAGCTTGCTAACGCTATTATCATACATACCACAACACTCGCACCGCTGGGAGCGGGGTAACATTCGAAAACGAACGTGAATCCAACCCCTCCTCACGTTAGGTTAGCCAGCGAAATAACGGTTGCTGTAACAAACCACATTCTTTCCTCTTGTGGCATAAGTTACCTTGTCTAAAAGGTGACGTACTCCAGTGATACTCCTTGAGATCCACACTGATCAACAAAATGTTGCTGTGTGATGCTCATTCTCCTCCATTCTTTCCATCAGATTGCGATTTTCCCTCAAGCGAGAAGAACTGAACCAATGATGACCTCGGTATCCCAGAATGCATTACACCTCCAGGGGGCTCTCAAGATCCGAGCTCGAAAGAAAATGGCGATGACGTCACTGTTTTTCTGAACAGCGCCACCGCTCAACATTTAACACCACAAACTGCAACCGTGCTTGACAACGATTTACATTCAATTTGCATAGAAGTTTTCTATGACAATGTAAGTTCCATTCAACAGATTGTCTGTGGACAGGAGAAAAGCACAATATAAATAGGTTTTTAATTTCCTAAGAACTCAGCCTCATCATTCCTGGGCATTCTTTTGCAATGGAAATTCAATGCAATAACCCTGGAGACATTTTTTTTGTTCTAATTTTATTGAATTACACATTTCCATGTGGATGTACAATATAAACTCTTCAATAACCTCCATCACAAAACACACTGTTACTGTACATTACGGTTTGTAGTATTCATGCTAGTATAGTACCCATGTTAGTAAAGTCTGCATAGTCCCCGCCTCTTAGTTCAACCAAGGATGTGTACCTTTATTCATGTGAGGAAGACAGAGGTACATTTCTGGCAGGTTGTTTCTTAGTGAGGTTTGAAGTCAGGACACTTCCTGATCACACAAAGGAGCCACAGATTTCTTTAGCCAGAAATCAGGACAGCCTGTGTTAGTTAAAACCTTTGTCTGTATGATGTCACCTGTGTTACCTACACCATCAGCCAGATATCGCCTTTTGAAAAGAATGCCTATTAGCAAGCACCTTTTGATTGTAAATGTAGACATGGGCTTGGTATTAGGAGTCTGCAAGTAAAAGCCACCGTGTGCTGAAGTGGACAGATTCTTAAAACATACCTTGAAACACCGTCGGGCTTCAAATCGGCTTTTGATTACTTCTGTGGTGACCAAATGTATAAGTTTAAATATGGCTCACCTACCAGTGGTAAACGCCTTTTAATTTGAAAACTGTGTTGTTGCCTTTGTAAATGTTATACACTTCACATTCATGTTGGTTATAACAAAATTTAAAGATGCTGTTCACTTTTTGGGACTTATTGTAATTCAAAAAAATTATCAGAAAAAAATAATTTTGCCTTTCCTACTTCAAGCTAACAGGTCTCCACATCTCAACACCTTAAAACAGAATACACACCAGTGCTACAATGAATCATTCTGAAGGTATTGTTTAAACGAAAGAGAAACTATATGACATGGAAATTCAGTGAACCCCTCAGGAAGATTTGGAGAGTACATTGATTGTTCCCAAACATTCTTTTTCTGAGGTGAGTTTTGGTACAATTAAAATTTCCGCCGCAAAAACAAAAAAACAAAAAAACAAAAAAACGAATATAGTACAACTCGTTGGTGCCATCTTGTGTACTGTTAAGGGCATTGCAAGCAACTAGAAACTCCATCTTGGAGACTACTATTCATACTTGTCCAATACGATTCGATTTGGATTAGTGGTTGCTACTTCTGCAGCAATTTTACAGACTATTAATGGGGTTACCCTGAGTATATTTCACAACAGAATTTATGATCAATGTTTCTACTTACTAAAGGGAGGCATATTCTTTCACCAACCATTTACATCATTGACAACCACCGCAAAATAATGACATTTTAATTTAATATCTGACAAACATAAATTAATACAATGGTAAAACACAAGAGTGACTTGCAAGAAACCCCAGTAATGCACAAAAGAACTCTGCTTTCAACTGATCTGAAGTTGTAAGCAATTCTGGAGAACCACAGAATGCTTCCAATGGCCAGTTTAATGCTTACACCACTGCATGCAGAACACTTAGGAAAGACCATTTAGACACATTCAAGACATTCAGCGAATTCATTGGTACTGCTCAATATCTGAAATTGAACATGGTTGCATAAACAGTGAAAGACATTGTTCATGGGAAAGAATAAACAAATACTGCATGAAAGTGTTGTTTAATTTCCCTTGACCTATTTCCAAAGCTGCCATTCAAACTCTTCCATCAACGAGTGTAAAAGCAGTGCACTGTTTTCACTCCCTGTTAAGAGTTCACATAGTGAACTGGGCTAACTGTCCAGCGAGCGCTCTCTGTTTTGCTCCAGCAGCTACATCAAAAGCCTCTTGATGCTTGTCCGATTAACGGCTAATGCACTTCTGGAATGAGCATGCATGCCTCAGCAGCTGCCAAATCGGTGAGGGGTGATGGCACCCGACAGTGCGCAGGTACTCGATGCGGTCCATCGTGATGCCTTAAACTGGCTTGCTGCCTCTGATGCCCGGTGCCGTACGCGCGCGACGCCGGCAGGCGGTCCCCGGCCCCGGCGATATCATCTCAGACTGCGCTGCAGGCAGCCGTCCAGGAACTCAGAGTAACAGGTGAGGGAGCAGAAATGGCGCTGAACGGGGGCCTCCGTGCCCCCCATGTCGTCCACCAGCACCACCGTGTGGGAGACCGAGTGCAGGTTCACGTTGACCGCCGTCTGGATGTAGGAGCCAAGGCAGGCCCGGCCGCAGTCGCAGGCCTTGGCCAGCTCCAGCTCCCGGCACAGGTGGGCGGGCAGGACACGCGGCCCGTAGGGGATTCTGTGGTTAGACCAGAAGAACAGGGGTGAATTACACATACGGACAACAGGCAGAGGCAGCGTCTGACAGGAGGCCACCGGTTCCGATTTCTCAATGGAGTTGCTACATACGTGTTCCCATCCGTTATGCCATTGCATGTTTCATGAAAACTTGCACCATTTTGTGCATAGATAATATGAAATATGAACATTTCAAATGACACACCTCATATCATCAGTAATTAGGTAAAACATAATTTAATTATAGTAAACCTCATCAACCAACAGTGATATTAAAGCACATTTCCACCTTTACCAAGTGTGTCATTAATTAGAATGAAAAGTCTAAAACAGGATATCACTCTCTCGCTAGCTTTCTCATGAGTAAATTAAAACAGAAATCACACCTAGGGGTTTTAATATCAATAGCCTGTGTGGGAAAATATGAATAGCCTGTTTGTTTTGATCAAAACGCCAAAACATTATTTGTTCCGAAGATGCAGCATTCCACGGGCTAGCGTGACCACTGTAATAAGAGTGTGTTTGGTTTTCCCTCAAGCAACTGTTTCTCACGACTGTTTGTATACAGAAGATTCCCATTGGGAGTCAGATAGGGCAGACAACATAAACAAGGCACTGTAGCATCAGCAAAGGAAACTTGCCCTTAATATCATTACGAAACGTAGACCCTATGGAAAAAATACAAGTCAGATCTGCCTCCATGTGATACTCCATTGTCTTATTTAAGATAAAGAGCTTTAAAACCAGCTTACACTTTCATTGGTCTAAAGGAAAATGATAGCCAGTTATCCAACAAGCTCGAGTACCAAATTACTTCATATTTTAATTCGCACACAAAGGTGTTGAGACTATAAGGCCCCTCTAATATTCGGTCTCACATCTCTTAGCATCCCCTTCCAACAATATATATGACAATATAAAAAATGTTTTCCAAGACAGAAAAAGAGAAAGTTCTTTATTAAATACTAATCTCAGCTACAACGGAATTCTGGGTGCAGCTGAAATGCAATTAGATTAGACATGCCAGAAACAGGATACTCTACCCCTACAAATATCTGATTTACCAAGTAATGACATGGCATACAGCAGTTGCTACATACTTAACAAGAAAGCAAAAAATATTCCTGTGTTTCCGCCAACATCTTGTTGATCTTTCACAGTAGACATATTCCTCCGAGGCACACAACAAGCTTACTTTGATGCAATCAGTTACGCGCTGTTAAACAATATCCTGGACTCACCTGAGGTTGATCACAGCACGAGAGGCCATCTCCTGGAGTGTGAGGGGGAATGTGAGCTGGATGGTGTGGTCCAGTGGGTTTGGCTGGGCGAAGGGGTTGCCAAAGAGGTCCAAGTTCTCCAGAGATAGCTGGCGGAAGTTGCCGGGCAGGAAGGGCAGCTTGTTGTGGGCGGCCGAGAGGAAGCGCAGCTTGGAGAGCTGGCCGATATGGAAGGGCAGCCGCAGGAGCCGGTTGTGGTCCAGCTTGAGGTTGACCATCTCCCGCAGCTGGCAGAACTGGGCCGGGAGGCCCTGGAGACAGTTGTGACTCAGGTCCAGGAGCTGGAGGGTGCGCCGCAGGCTGGACAGACACAGGGCCTCGCTGAAGGCCTCCAGGTGGTTGTTGTGGAGGACTAGCTCAGCCAGGCAGCCCAGGTCCCCAATGGTGGCCGGCAGTTTCTTGATGTGGTTGTTGCTGAGGTCCAGCCTGCGCAGACACTTGAGGGAGAGCATGCGCATGTCCACTCGGGACAGCTTGCAGTAGGACACCTGCAGCTGCTCCAGAGAGTAAGGGAAGTTGGAGGTGAGGGGATAGTCCTTCTTGGACACGATGGTCAGCTTCTTCTTGGGCTTCTCCACATCCCGGGCCCGGACAGGTGTGAGGGTAGACAATGGAAGCGTGTCATTTTCGCTTCCTCTGTGGGCCAGCCTGGCAGCTGAGAGGAAGTTCTTCAGGCTGTTAGCATCAGCCTAAGGAGCAGAGGAAACAGACGTTAAGGCTGTTGCTGTTCTTCTGTCAATACTGTGCTGACAAATGCCACCAAAGAGAATTATCCCAATATGTTATGTCGACAATTCTCATAAGCATACCATAGTACCAAAGTCAAAGACGTTTCTATACAACACATTCGATCAAGCCAATCCAGTTTGACATCTCTTGTGATTAGGTATATGTGATTTTAGACTGGTTGCTTGCAGTTGATCTCACTGTCCAAAATATTGAAATACCATGGGTCTACTCCAAAACACAAGATGGGAATTTAAAAAATAAATAAAATAAATCAGTTACAAACATTTTCTTGTCTAAAATAAGCAATGCAATTGTTTCAGAACTAATCAACTACTGCTTGGTTCATGAATAGCAATTCCTTTTAGGTAGGGTTCAACTTAAAAAGATAAATTAATTAATTTAATAAAAAAGACTGGTGCTACCATTTTATCAGGTATTGCTACAGTTCTCTCAAATGGAAAACTACCTTATCTCTCAAAAGAAATTTACTGGCATTACACTCAAGGAGCCCTCATGTTGAAATGAGGAAAGAAATGAAAAAGCGTGAATATTGCAAAACGTGTATGAGTAATTTGGCCATAGGCCTGAAAACCCACTTCGGAAAACGGCCAAGAGCATGAGCAATATTTCCTGTCTGTTAGGCAGTTATGATTTTAGCCTAATTTTGATGAGTTGTTCTTCACAAAAAGTGAGGGGAAAAGTACTGAGAAAGGGTAAACACAATAATTATGATTGCAACATGAAGGTGTGGTCACATCCCAGTGAAATCAATGATGGGAAGCTCAACAGGAAAAAACAAAAACATCCCCGGGGTTCCGTCACGCCAGCGACTTTGGAGCAGAAAAACTCACCAAAAATGTAACTTTGCTTTGATGGAAAAGACACTTCTACCTGACCCTACACAGTCTACCTGTCCATAACGGACTTTGCTACGTGTCGCAACAAGCACCCCACTCAATCGCCAAGACCTGCCTGAGTTAGCCCACCATCCATGAAATAACCCAAGCTGGTTTATTTCCCATTAGCAGCTGTTTTGAGGAACAAGTACAGACTTTTCCTCCAATACCTCCCTTGCGGTCTGACCCAAGTGGAAGATCTGTGCACATCCAAAGTCGTCTTGACTGGAACCCGTTGCGATCCCGACTTCAACAAAGAAGTCTTCCAGGAGCTCTCACACCTGAGGTGGCCTTGGACCAGCTGACACATCACCTAACGAAATTAAGGAGTGGCCTCCACTTTTATTGCTGCAAAGTATTGAAATGCATTCTATTTAAAACTGACATCAAACAATAGGATGACCTAAAACTTGTAATACCTGATTAAATAATTTAGCTGTTTGTTGTTGTATTTGTTTTGCTATGCGTGTGTTGGTCTGGAACAGCAAATTCCCTGACCTTGCTGTTTTACATTATTGGAACTTAATTTTATGAGAATAATTAAATGAACTATGTAATATAGAGTAGCGTGTCACTAACCCAGAACACGAATAAACCTTCATTAAATGGTAGTATGTTTACCCTGTTTAGCTGTTGCATCATTTTCTCTGATTAAGAAACATACATTATACTTTGTATTACGCTAATTATTATTTTTAATTAGCCTATTCACATATTAATGATCATAGCCAATAAATATATTTCCAAATCATTGTCGTGTCTATGTTCACCAAATTTGGCTCTACAGACGTACAGAATTCTGATTGGCTGAACTGACTTGCTCTGAATAACCCTGACCAAACCTCACTACGCCAGTCTACTACAAAAATGAACAATTCCAGTAAAGCAGCGGCAGTTAAGACTATTCTTTTTGCTACAAAATCAGAATACACTACATACTTGACTGGCGACGCAGAACCCTTATAGGAAAGCAGCATACAAATCCTCACGCAATGCTAGCACGTCTGTGCACTGTGTCGGTGCTGCGGACGGCTAAACCCTGCAGCGCAGGGATGAAATACATGCGTTCCAGGGAAGTAGGGGAAAGGTCACCCCCGCCCTACTGCAGCAGTCGAGCCGGGCGACAGCTCTTCTCCCATTGGACGCCTGCTTAACAAAGAGTCAGCCTCCGATGCTCTCATCCATGTTGCAGAAGCATGGTGCGTAAACACCCAACCGTACTCGCACATTACCTAATTAAGACTGCCTTACACCTGAGCCACAGAACAGTAATGCACAGAAATAGGAACAGCAAGAGTAACGTAAAATCATGGCTAACAGATGTTTTAGCAACACCGATGTGCTTTTGAGGATGATTTGCTGAAGCAACCATTCTCTGTTCAACGCACAGGCAACCAAAAACATACGGAACAAGGAAAGACAATGAAAAATCGCCAAAATATGAAATTGGTCTATTTTTATTCTTAATTCTTTAGCACAATGATTGCTGAACTGGGCTTGCACCACAAAAGTTGTGAGTTCAAGCTGTCACTGTACCTTTGACCCAAGTATTTAACTCTGAATTAAGTAGAAATATCCAGTTCCATAAATGGATTGTATCTGAAAATGACTTGGAAGCATAAAGTAAATACTATCAGAGTTTTTCCTGCATACAGAGATCTTTGTTGTGCACCAAAGTGGAAATATGGGAGTAAAGGGCAAACGGGAAATAGTTAAATGTTGGATGACTGTGTGACCACAAGTGCTAGCCCAATGGTGGGGGAGCACTAAAAACCCTTTTCATGCCAGGAAAAACCCTGACTGTGCTGTCCTTTATAGCAACCTCTTTTCAGCTAAACAAAGTGCAAGTGTTCTTTTTCGCATTTACATTGCCCACACCAGGCATACCTCAGCCCATGCTGGGTTTGGCATATTTTCCAACCTGATAGTGAATGTGGACACCGTGGATCCAATGAAACTCTGCATTCATTCAGGATTTACAAACTTAAGAGTTTTCATTTGCACAAAATCCTCCAAAACAGTGCAGTGTAAAGAAGAGTAGGATTGCTGTGTATTTTCACATGCTCTATGAAAAAAGTCATTAACTAAAGAATGGATGTAGCATCAACACATGATCAAACATGAAACATGTCCTTAAACTAGCACATTTTAATACATTTCAAATACATTAAACTAGTCTCCAATGCCCATTATGGGACACTGCTGTCAGCGTGACCAAAATATAAGTATGGGAAAAGAAATCCAGGACAAAGACAGCATCGTTACAATTTCTTAATTTTCCATGTTCAGTTAATTTCAAGCATATTTTCACTAGGGTGGCTACAGCTAAATACGTGAGAACAACAAAGTTCACAGACACTTCTCTGTTGCACAGTATTAACAGTGGGGAGAAGGGTTAGGGACAGTTGACCTCCAGCCCTCTTGGATGGGATCTGATAGCAGCAGGTATATAGCAACAACTAGTTTGTATGGTTCCGAGGCTACACTGCATGTACAGCACAATGTTATGGAATTCCAGACTCTGACATTTACAGGATTGTGGGAAGTGCAGAGACATTCCACTAGTTCTAAACACTGGTGATCATCACCCCTTACCTTACTCAAGCAGACATCCACAGCTGGTTCCTTCAGTCTCACAGTGGCCTTGCCTTCCTCCACAAACCAAGTGAAAAACTTTTCAATATTCTCCTTCAACTGTGGGAGTTTATAACAGACATTAGTGTACATGAACTCAAGTCATCTTGAATTGGTGCCAGTGACCAACACAAGACCTACAACAACAGGCTTTCCATTTACAGCAGTATTTAATTTAAATGGGTAAACTAGCAAAAGAGAAGAATAAAAAACTGCTAAACAGTGAATTTTCCATCCATTTGAGAGAAACCGAATAGTGATATTTTATGAATTAAATTATCCATTTGTTGAAATTACTCAATGAGTGTTTACAGATGGGTTTAACACAGAAACCTCCCTGTACAAGAGATTGCCCAATATAAGCTAATCACTACACTCAATTGAAACTATAGACACTTTCAGTGCAAGTCACCCCAGGCTTGCCAAACAAATTCAACTTGAATAAACCTGTTAAGCTCTAAAGCAAATAGCTCTAGCCTATAATGTAATATCCCATCAACATATTTTAACATGAGCTTTTCATCCTTTGGATTGCTGATGGGTAGAAAATAATGAGAGAAATAAATAAAAGTAGAATAAATTACAGAAGTAGCCCCGTTTTCTATAATATCCACAATTCCTACCTAAGCTTCATGTCTATAGGTTTACAGATATTAGTCTATAGATACTAGTCTAAACAAAGCCAAACTATATCCCTGTGGTCTACTATTGATATGTAATGCAAGTCAAACAACTATCGTATAACATGAACATCTGTAAAGTAAGCTACACTTAGTAAGCTAATTTCTACTCGAATAGCTTTTACACTTCAAAAATGGCCATCTAACTTTATCTGGTTTCAACGACTTCCTGCAGACACTCAGAGGAGGAGACCATAGCGATCACTATTCCACCAGGAAAAAGCCAAAAGAGATTTAAGAGACACGCGACGTTGACGAAGTTACCAAACATCGAGAGGTACGATTCGTTAAGTCCCAAAACCTAGTAAGGCGCAAATTAACGTTAGAGTTAAATTTAAATTAACCCACCTGTCAAAAATGAAACTCACCTTATATTTAGATCCCGCCTTGTCCTTTGCTGTGCATATCAACAGATAAATATTTGTACGCTGGGTAACCTTGTCCAAATGTCTCCCGATCGACAACACAGCCCTTGCTCCTTTCCCTCGGCTTTTCATCCCATAGGTGGGCAGCATCCGATTTACCACTTCAACATCGCACTGAAGCTTCATTATGTGGATTCATCGATGTCGGACTTCTGTAATGACTAAAAACATACCAACCGCGCAGCGCCATCAAGCCAAATGAAACGTGGGCGTTATCCTTTGCTGCTAAGTTACAATGGCCATGACGTCACGGCAACAACGCGGAAATGAACTAGGCTAAGCTAGCCAGCGTTAGCTGTATACCTACATAACACCAGCGAGCAAACTCTCTTGTGCAGTCATATACTTAGGTACGTTAGCTTGCAACCTGTATTTCGGAGTTAGTAGAGTAACGTCAACTACAGGCTGCACGGGGCGAAGAGCTAGCTAGCTAAATATCAACCTGTCAACTTGATCATTGCCAGTAACATAAGTTAGTAATAGTAGCAATAAGCAGCCGATGGCGTTACTAACACGACCGTTCGCCAGATAGTTAAAATGGTCATCTGTTATCCAGCCATATAACTAGCTAAAGTAAGCTTGTTGCCCGCCAACAAGGTGGTGTGCAACATTGCGGTTCATATGGCTTCAACACATACTCTGTAGTCTTGATCTATACTTTAGATATAAATAACACTGTTCAGAGTGTTAAATTCATTCACACCAGCTAATATTAGTCATTTTCAACTAGTTCGCTAACCAGCAATCTACCGTTAGATAGGATGCTCAGATTTAAAAAAAATTAAACAAATAATGGTCCATTCTGCTTGTAAAGTTAGTTGACAGCGAAGTTAACTGGCTATCCTAGACTTCACAAACTTCAAAGTCAATAAACAGATTATTCCTTACCAATCGAAAGGGGTAAAATTAAATGCTGTAAGTTCCTACGAAGAAATAGTATCCTTAAAAAAATGTTAAGAACAAAAACAAAACACGTGTATCGAAAAGCTAGGCAAACTAAGTTCTATTATGTTACAAGATTCATCGATGCATTCTACGCGCGCGAATAACTTCTTTTTTAGTTTTATGGCGATTAAACAGTTTTGGAGCACTACTGCCACCAACTGGAAAGGAGTGTGAATCGGTATTATATTTACTTAAATAAATAAATAAATAAATAAATAAATAATACCTTACCCAGTAACCATGTGCTTCTTAAAAACTGTCATACGAGAAAATGGCATTTATCACTGGAATTTCTTTGTAATATGTCTCTCATATCAGAATTTAATCCTTACAAGAGTTTTTCTGTATATATTTTGGGCAAGGTGACATGACATATTCTTCAAACTCTTCTTTAAGGCAGTTATCACACCTCTCACTGTTGTGTTTGTTTATTATATATATTGTGCAATCATATGTCCAAATCTTATTGTTGAAAAATGTCTTTCCTGCTCCTTCATGCATTACTCATCAATCTCACTTTTTAATCTTATAAAAATGTCATGCTGTCCTTTAATTCTTCCATCGATTACGTTATCTTTTTCCTTTCTTCGCCATACTTCTTCCACCCACTGGAAAGCCAGTAAAATGGCAACCATCTCCCCTGTATAAACCCAGATTATCTTTTAATCTTTTCATGTGTATTGCACTAAATTCTGGTACTACAAATGATACTCAAACTCTATAATTTGCTGGGTTCTGATGCAATTGTGTATATGATGGAAAACACTTATTGATTGGATTGGATTTGCTGAGGACATGGCTCTAAACCTAAATCCTAATGGTTCTATACTACTTGAACGCTTAAAGCACATACACACAGAACTAAATAGGAACAGGATAGTTCACTTTCTGGGGTTTAAAAAATATATATTTAAGTTTTTGTGTGCAATGAATAGATATATTAGAGATGTTGATACAAACAGAAATGGATATATTTAGAAAAAAAGAGTAATCATGAAATATTTTTATTGTTTTTTTTTTTTTACATTTTCCTTGTTTCCTTGGCAAATGTGAATGTTTCCTTATAGCGAGATGGATGGGTGGAAACTGTGGAAAAGATATAAGCCACCTCTGAATAAAAGCAAGCAAAGAAATACCAAAATAGATAGTAATTTGATATGGTTTATTATGTGGCATGTAAATCAATTTACAACTCCGCTGAATTGAATAGAACAAATATCAAGTGTTTACTGAATTAGAAGTTTTCCTTGTCCAAACTAAAGTCGAAAGTTCAACACTGCCATCTACTGGTGTACTATGTTTTACAGGAGTATAATTTTATTGACAGAACAGTATTTGTTTTTAGCACAGCCATATATATCTTACATATTATAATTGTGCCACATATAAGGGTTTGTTCATTTCTATAGGATCTTAGTGTCACCGAAGTGTTCAATGGCTGGTAACTCATTGTACTGGTTATGAGGATATGAGGATCTCTCGTTGGTCTCTAAGTTCAACAGACTGCATGTGGTCTTGCTTTTCAGTACCTGCTAGTTCCTTTTCAAATCCCGTGTGTTTATGACTGTCTATGCCAAGACACTGTCCCTACCTCTACTTCTACCATCTCTACCTCCATTTTTGGCTGGACCGCAACAGCGGAGCCAGCCCTACAAACGCAAATGTCTGTGACTGAGTGACTGAGTGATGAAGTTACACCATTGGTCGGCCGAGTTATGAAGTTACACCATTGGTCGGCCGGATCACGTGTGTTAGGTCCAGCCATATAGTAGATTTTAACCTGGTCTTGTTAGCCTACTGTTAGCCTTTAGGTTCCATCACTCTATTTCTAAGAACTCCAGCAGCAGTCTTCCAATCATAATATTTCAGTGCTAGAAGTTGCGCTTCTGTGTCATTCTAGAAACCTCTGAAATGTGAAAAGAGTTTTTATGAATGGTGATAGTGTACAGCAGAGGTAGAAATGGGAACTGCGGGTGACTTGACCCACTGCAGTTTGCTCATAGTGTGATATTGTTCTGAGTAAGACTTCTCATGCACTGTGCATGAGTTTTACGCATGAGCCTCACACACTGACTCAGACTGCCATGCCTAGACCTGATAATCTCATGCATTTTAAATTAGATTTGTTGTTTATTTTTGTTCTGTAAAGTACTGATGGTCACAACACTTCCCGGCTGACGAAATCTCACACATTGTAGATTAGTTAAGATTTGTCTGTCTATTATATTGCCACTTCATGCATTGGAATGTACAACATGTTTCCAAATAAGTAGGATTTGTACTCCACCACAGCAGGTGCAGTATGCGCTGATGTTGATTTCATATCCAGAGTGAAATTTTACGAAGAAGAAAAGAGACGTTTCATTTCCGCATGCGCACTCGGTCTCTTTCTTTTTCGACGTTGGAGGGAGAAAGATAAGATGGGTCACCAGCAAATTTATTGGAGTCACCCACGGAAATTCGGGCAGGGATCAAGATCCTGGTGCGTTACCGGCTTAATGTATTATTTACTTTATGCTTTAATGGTCACAGTGAATAAAAATATGTTATTCACAGAGAGTAGTTGATGTAGCCAGCTCACTGACTAGCCAGCTAGAACGTCCACATGTGAGGCGGTAATAATATGGCGGTATTGCCAGTCAAGCCAACGTAAGCTGTGTCAAACCTTTCACGGTATTTACGTATCATTTGATAATCCTGAGGCCAGTACACACAATATCAGTAAACAATTGGTCTCCCCAAAATTATTTATAAGTTATAGTTTATGAATGCATTTTGTGTTTGAATACTTGGGCCAATGTTGAGCTAACTAGCTATCATATCTCGCCAAGTAAGGAAACCTAGCCTCTAAGTCGGTTAGCCAATTAGCTATAATAGAATCTGGTTTAACGGTTTTGTGAAATAGAAAGTAGACATTGATAACTTAATTCCTATTAATTCTGGTTAGCGTTAGCTAGAGATTTCATGACGCGATAGCAATCGGCTGTCAATATTTATTATACTTTAGTTTAACCGATGGGTGGTAACTAGTGTAGTGACTAGAGGTTAACGATAGTTGACATGAATGGGACGTAAAAGTATTTGTTTCTTTTTGCAGCCGCGTTTGCTCTAACCGACACGGTTTGATCCGAAAGTACGGTCTGAATATGTGTCGTCAGTGCTTCCGACAATACGCAAACGACATCGGCTTTGTAAAGGTAAGGTAACATTATCTTATTAGCTAGCCAATTAACCAATCGCTCCAAATCGGTGATCCTCAACCCTGCTCTTGGAAAGCCATGAAATACGCTAGTTTTTTTTAGATCAGCAACCAATTCAGACTCAACACGAAGCTTGTGTTAGCTTTGTAATCCGCTGCTTTAACTGATCAATTACTTGGTTACTCAAGTACTGAGTAACAGCAAAAGACAACAGACTCTGTGACTCTCCTGGAGCAGGATTGAGGACCTCTTCTTTAAATGAACAGACTCCTTAATTCAAGGTGTCAAACTAAATTCCCAGGGGGCTGCAATGTCTGCAGGTTTTTGTTTCCTTTAAATCAGCTGCGAAATAAGACCTTGCCAGCAAGGTGTGTGGATTCTTTAGCGAGTCGGTGACTTGAATGAACCTCTGGTGCTGAGAACATCTCTGAAACCGGCAGTCATTGTGGCCCTCCAGGACTGGAATTTGACAACCGTGCCTTAAACCTGGCAGCTGCAAAATGTGTCCTTTCTGTGGAAAAGCAGAAATGTAAATATGTAGAGGGTTGCGTGCAGGATGACACAAAATTGATGCCAGGAGGGAGTGCCTTCTTTAGGGTGAGGGAAACAATTTGTTATAATCTTCCTAATTGCACTCATAAAGCGAATCACCCATCCCTTGGAAAGGGGCCAGAAAGGTATTTAAAGTGTTTGATTTAGGTCACTGCTGGCAGAGAACAGAAAGCAAGGAGTCAAATTTGCATTTTGTTAAGATGATTTTGAGAAGTTGTAGTTATGCTGCTTGAGCAATATGTGTTTTCCTGTTATTGGCAGGAATTAATACCATCATGGGTGTGACCATTTGAAACTGCTATATAAGGTGTAAATGTTTATGCTGCTCCTGGTTTCATACCGGTTCAGTTGATAAGTCTGTCCCTGTCTCAGGTCTAGAACTTCAGCTTCTTCAGATATATTTTTACAACAGCTGTAAATGCCAAACCAAATAACATTTTCAGTAGAACAAAATGTGCTCACTCAATGTTTTCATGTTTCATGACAGCTTGATTGATTGTGCCGAGGAGTTGGATGGAAGAGACCCCAACAGTCTTCGAAGATTGGACTTGGTTGCATTGCAAAATTGCTGAATAAAAAATAAATGCTTTTGCAGTCTGAACCTATCTTATGTGGTCCAGTGAATTCAGATTTAACACTAAGTCACTCTGCACAAGTACTTGGACGTGATTTGCCATTTGGAAGTTGACCACCCAAGTCAACTCCCTTGTCCTGTATATTTCTTCATCGCCGGCTTGGCTTTCAATTGAAAATTGACTTTCTGTGTATTGTGAATCATGACATAGCTTTTTGCACTGGAGTTATGTCTGGAAGCCTGCAATGAAGTAACACTTTGTAAATTGAACTCATGCATTTGCACATGAGCATAAATTAATATAAAATTAGTCAAGTGAAGTGCCACTTTAAAAGTTGCTACATGAGTAGTGTTCTCATACTGATTGTGTAAAAGCTCATTTCCTAAAAGTATGGGCATAAGTGTCCTGAAAGGCATTCATTTTCAGAGTGTAGTGGCTTGTATATTTAAAGGATGCTTGAGGCCCTTCATGGTATTGATTGGTTGCTTGACTTTATAGCTTCATACATTTATTTACACTTGCCTTTGAGCCATTTTAATTTTATAGAACGCTTCAGATCTTGTCCTCTATTTTATAAAAAGCTGTGCAGTAGGTACCATTGTTGACTTAAATGCCTTTACTGGTGCTGATCCCAGTGAATACTTCATCTGAATGGTGGAACAATCTGGAGTCGCACATAATATGGGCGATTCAACAATTTTGAAAGGTAGTGATAGTGAACCAGAAATTCTAGAGGACTTCACCAGAAGATTAGGTTATGGTCTCACTCATTACGGCTTTTTCCCCACTAGTGTCATCAATGCAGTAGCAGTGCATTTCAACACTGAAAACCACACAGAACAACACAAATGAACTAAGTCTATTTTACTGTGAAGTTTTATCAGTTGGGCAAATGAAAATATGTTTTTCAAATATTGTACCCAATGTGGGAGGTGAATTGATCATTGGAAAGTATCAATATTTATGCATTTTAATTGCCTTTTTAAAGTTCTGATTCAGGGGCATTCCCAACCCTCAGCCTTAATGCACTCCATTTTTGCGTGGGAGGACTAAGCTTTTCTCTATCTGAAATATATAGCGCATAGCTGTTATGTTTAACTTGAGTGCAAATTGTGTTTATTTAAGCCTTAATTTAGTGTTTATTCAACCATTGATAATTTCTAATAGCTGGACAGCAAATGAAAATTTCCTTTTGTACTTAAGAGTGGTTTTACATGTCAGTGGCCTAGTGGCAATTCATCAGTTCTGCTTGAATTTTGTGCAGATTTTGCTGAAAGATTTGCAGATCATTCAAATACTCAATAGTTTTTATGTCAATGTCATTTAGAAAATACCCTTTTTATTGGTTTTAATAAAAGTTAAAGCAAATGATTTTTAGTTGAACTCAAAGTTACTCTTTAAAGTTACTATTTTTTCTAGGTTGAAATGATATGCAAGTCATTTTGCATGCAAGAACATTTATCTAACTCAGTATTCGTGTTAAACCTAATTAGTACAAACAGTAACTGGATAAATTGTTCCAATATTTAATGTACCTGTTTTCCAGAAACTAAGGCTATATTGTATTAGACATACAAAGAGTTTCATGAAGCTACCATTGAGTATTTGAACAGTGCCATAGGCCCCTGTCTACCTGCCTAATTGGTGTGTGAGCAGTTGACCATGGAAATACTAGTAGAAGGAAGGGTCAAAACAATAGGGTGGCTTTGCAACAAAGGTGCATCCCATGAAAAAAATCAGAAACTTATTTGTTGTTCAGAATAACTGACAATTTTATTTGTAGATAACCTGATTTAATGCTGAACAGTGACTGATCAGCTATATTTGACAATGCCATTCCATAGTGCTGCTATGTGGGTTTTCTTGTTGCTTGCTATGTCATGGGACAGCAACACCCACCTCACCATGTAATCCCTGTTCAATAGGTAAACTCGCAGGTGGTGACAACTTCCTGACATCATTTCAAAAATTGGATACGTGCTCTGCTTTAAAATGTGTTATTCCTGCTAAATTAATTCATAACACATATTGAATGACACCCATGCTTGCTTTTAGAATAATTTACTGGAGAAGTAAAGGTCAGGACCATTACACCACCTCCATTCAGTCTTAGATGAGGATCATTTTAACTGTAAAAGTACCCATTGTTTTTCAGCCAGTGTCCCTCGCTATCGCCAATTAGTCCTAGCTGGGCCATCCAGGATAGTGTATCAGATTAAAAAGGCCACTCTTAGTATCTAATGGTTTGTTAGACACAACACTAATCACAGAGCAGAGTAATGGATTATTTAAGATGGGTGACAGTCCTTGCTGTGACCTCTGGCTTAGACTCGTGCCATTAGTGCAAAGGTAGTCTGGCAGTCTGAGTAAACAACACCTTAAAGATCATTCATTCTGATGGACAATGAGACCAATTATTTGGTGGTAACTGTGAACAGATCATTAACTTTGCAGGAACTGCTGTTCAAGAACTACTGTGGCCATTTTGGGTACATAGTAAACAACATTTCTCTGTTTGTTATCCAATAATCATTTATTTTAATTTCCTTTTAAGATTTCATTGTAGTTAAAATACAAATATTGCAAAGAAAAGGAAGTTTAAGCAGTTATATTTCAAAAGAATGTTTCATCAGTTCTTACTTCATGTACTTTAACACATTGAGGAGCATACGTTTTTCTGCACTGAGTAATTTATTCAAACACTTCCTGGGAAAGATAATCTTGATTATGAATTCATTTTCTCCTTTTACGGTTACTATGATGATACTACTGTTGCTCTACGTTACTACTGGGAGCATTAGCAGATATTGTTAATCAGCCAGACTTAGAGATTATTCCAGTCTGCTTGTAGCCTGTTGATGTAACACTTGCCTAAAAGCCCAGTCACCGTCGCCCCTGCTGCTTCAGCGATGTCAGACAATAATGACTCTGGAATAGACAATTACAGAAAAGCTGCCACCACTGCTTATATCAAATCTATCAGTATTTGTCCACTCTTTCTTTTGTGCACCCTACAACCACTTTAAGTCTCCCATCCTTCCAATCAACAGACTATTTTTGAAACCCTTGTCTTCAAAAGTGACTATAATATTCAAACAAACTACCCATACATGCCTCAGTTGCCTTGCATCTAAAATGGTTACAGGAGATATTTCTTATGCGATAAGATAAGATAATTCAGCTGCATAAGAAAGGTGGAAGTCAAAGAAAACACAGTGAAAAAACAGGAGTTTCAAAATTGAATTCAAAAGATTACTGCAAGATACAGAAAAAATGGGACTCCAAACAACTGCAAGAACAGGTAGACCACCAAAACTATCACCATCACAAAAAAGTACTTAAAGATTTTATCTTTGAGCGATAAGCTCCACTCCTGCTTCACACCTGAAGAAATCCACGGGTACTTCTGTTCCACTGTGAGAAGACACATCCTTCCACTGTGAGAACTCAATGCTAAAGGTCTGAAATGATGTATAGCTGTCAAAAAGCCACTACTGAGAAAAGGAAATAAACAAAAGAAAATTTGCACTAGTACCCCAAATCTGGACACCTGAGATATAGAGTAAAATTTTGTGGACCGACTGGTCTAAATCTGAGATACGGAAGTAAGAGAAGGCAGTATATATGGTCCTGAACTAATGAAAGACTCTCAAAACCATGTCTGCAACCATTAGTCAAGCATGGTGGAGGATCAATGCACATTTGGGGTTGTGTAACATCTGGAGTTGGTGATTTGGTTTTGGTCGAAGGGATCATGAATGCGGGTAAATACAAACAAATTTTGCAAACGACATGAAATACCCTCTGGACATTTGTTTTGGATCAAATTCATTCTTTAGCAAGAAAATGACCCCAAGCACACTGGTAAAAGATCAAGTTGCCAGTGTTTCCAGTGTCCAGACCTCAAGATCATTGAGTGTGTTTTGTATTACTTGGATTGAGAAAAGCAGAAAATGCAACCAACTTCTAAGACGGAACTTTGGTTGGTGTTCACAAGAAACATGAAAAACTTTTCGACAAAACTTAAAGCAAGTCTGTTAAAAAGAAAATAATCTGTAATAAGCACAAACGGTGGACACACTAAATTCTGAAAGATTTTAAATACACAGTGTTCCATCTTGGAACTGAACGTTTCTATTGCCTAATATATAAACTACCTGATAATTGTATTGCTCTTGATATTGTGAAACAACCGTATTGCGAATGAACATTCCTTGATTAAAATGTTTAGCACGAATCAGCAGAATATGTGGAATTAATTTTGTATTCTAGACACTAGGTGGCAGAGACGTTTCATTGAAGAAACTACTTTTCATTTCTTTCACTGCTTGGAATTGCATGTGAAAGTAGCCCAATGTCATTTGAGATACTTCAACGAACATTTCATTAGTTAATGGTATGACCTGCCACTAAACCAATTTATTTGTTTTAAATGTGTAGTGACGGTGAGTATAGTATACATTAGTGATATTTTTTCATATATTTTTCCATAAATCAATCAACTTGCTTCCTTAGTACCTTCTTAAATTTTTAAACATGGCCAATAGTGGGAACACATTAAAATTATAAAAAACATTTTACAATTAATACTAATAATCACATTTTTAGCTGCTGGTAGACCCATATGACAAAGTATATTACAGTACAAAATGAGTTTATGTTTTTTTAATAATATGTTAGTAATAGTTCTGAATGCTGGTGGTTATTACTACAGATTATAGATACAGTATGAGCCTTCTTAGGTTAGACCATGGAATGATTCTCAAATTGAATTATGCGGATCAGTATTCGAATGCTTGTTAATTACCAACAAAGGAATAACAGCCTCATATCTCTACATTAATAATAATTATAATTATAGGAAATTTAAATGTAAAATATATTATTAGAGCTAGCCTTGGGCATCTGGATGACCAGCAGGAATCACTTGAGCCATGAACAATGCTCAATATATACAATGCCATAAACATTGTGTATATCCATGTATACATCCATAAAATATATTGTTAGTGTTCCTTCATCAGTGTATTGGTGAATTCAGAGTTGATTATTTAAATTTAAAGTAAAAGCATAGTCTCATTCTCAGCCATGGGAGCAGGAAAATATTAAAATATTAAATCATTTTAAATGTACATTCAAATGTATGAGTGTAGCCATGTAGTCACCTACAATCTCTATATTTATCACAGAGGTAAAGTATAGAGGTACTAATGCAACCATATTTTCACTTTTCTTTTTGCAGATGCAATGCCCTCTATCTGTTTAATATGTTCTATTTTTTGTTTGACCCCAACAGTGTTATAACAACTAACCCACGAAAGACCTTATTGCCAGTACTATGAACACCTGGGGTGAGAATGTTAATATATCTTCCTAAGATGCATTAAAAAGTAGACATAACTCTGGGCATGATGCCCTAAGTGCATTTTGCAGCAAACCTTTTTATTGAACTGTATAAAGCGCTCATATTTAAATGGAGTTTCTAATTTATTCATGGCTGGTGGTAATGTGATTTTATTCTGTCTTGCCCTGAATCATGGCTAAAAGGGATTTAGCTGTACAATGCAGCACAGGGCTTTCCATTCACAGAAGATCTTTCTATTGTGGCCTATGTAGGCAATTCCTCATAACTACAAATATTTCATTCTACATTGCTGCTTGGAACACCACTGAAAATGTCATAAAATACACATTGAAATAATGAATGTTTTACAAGGAGCAGCCAAGCTATTTCAAATACATTTTTATTGTAGATGGTATTTCAGAGAGTGATTGATAATTGGCAATTATAAATTAATTATATATGAATTGCATACTACAGTTCAAATAATTTTACCATTTGAGGCTAACAATTACCTCCCTCTTCCTTTACCCTGTTGTCTGTCCTTGGGGGAAAAAAATGAATAACTTACTTTGCTAGGTAGCTTACATGTTGCTAATGCATGCTACCTCACTCTTCAGCGATCTAAAACTAGCTAGTGTGCTGGCAAACATGGCTGATAGGATTAGACTAGGTATGACTAGCTAATCAACTTCATCAAAAACCTTGGCACACACACAGACACACACTCACACACAAAATGAGTTGTACTATTTATTATAATTTAACGTTTTGTTCAAAAAAGCAGCAGCAGAAAACCCAGCTCCTTGAAACTGCTGAAATGGAAAGCAGGGAGCACAACATATTTAACATATCAGAACTAAATTAGATACAATGCATCAATTTATTACTGCTCAACACACCTGAAATGGTATGCGGAAACTGCCACAAATAAAATGCAACATTTAATTGATCTCATTATACAATCAAGAATTCAACAAGTCAACAACCTGAGAACTATTTGAGAACTATGTACAAACATGCTTGTGCACGGTTCCTGCTGTTGGCTCAGGAGAATTTCTTCTCTTCAAAAGCTGGTGCTGTCCAGCGAGCTGCTTCTTTTCACACCGCGGCCGCAATCAGCGCACATGCAGAGCAGGGGCGGCAAAGACTGATTGGGGCTCGCACGGAGACCGGCATGCAAGAGCTTGCCACGGGCGCCTGGACAGCCCGCAGCAGCCATTAATAATGCTCAATATGTACAATGCCATTAACATTGTTTACGTCCATATCCCTGAGCAATGCAAAGCCAATTATGCGCTGCGCCTGTGGAGCTGATGGCTAGGATCGGATTCGATCCCAGACCGTGCTCACCCAGCAAACCCCATAATCGATTTCTTGCAAATCTTTCTTCTGCTAATGCTATTGCTTCTCTCCCTTCACATGATTACTTGTTTTTTTTTCCTGTTGAACCTTTATCCTCTTTTTCATCTGCCCTTGACATTCTCTTACCCCTAAACCTACATGGTCCCTGTCCCTTATGGACATCCTCTGCAACAATAGGACCACACATGGTACAGAACTGAAATTAAGGAAGTCCAACAGCCCTGCAGAACTGTCTACCTACCAAGCTCATCTTTTGCCTTCTGCCCTATTGTTACAGCTGTTAAAGTTGCCCACCTTTTGTACTAATTCAGGTTATACTATTTTATGGTCTTAGGTTATATCTATATGGTTTTATGTTTCTGTTCTTTGGTCTTTTTACATTTTGAAAGGCTCATATCTACATTCTGAAAAATGTACAATGAAAATGTAGTCTGAATTAATTGTATTATGTTGTTATGTATTACATGCTTATAATCACTGTGTGTCCATACCCCTCCCTTTGCACTCCAATGCTGCATTGCCAAACCAATTAAACCGATCAATTTTCTGTCCATGTTGCTATTGTGTGGGCGTGAACTTGAGACAAGTTAATTAAAAAACTAAGTGGGTTCCCAGTTCATAGTTTTGCAGGAAAACAACAGGCTCAGACATTCCTTTCTAAGCAATGCCATTGGTGATATGTTTACTGATAGCACTTCAGACCTGCTTTTATAGATTGCATATTGCTACTGTCAAATGTTTCTGCGGGTTCTGTTAATCCATTAGGAATCACAACAATAAAGAACGGAAAGGTTTTTAAAATAACTTGACATAGTCATAATCATATAAAATATCTCAAGATACCGTGTTCTCTACCAGATGAAGGTGCAATTTATTGTTGAAAGAGATCAGTTTTATGAAAGTGCTATTTCAATGCGATAAACCTCTGTTTGGAAGCACAGGTTCTCAGGTGGTAGATTCACGTGATTTAATTTACAGTTAATGGAAAGCAAATTCAATTTGTGGCTGCAGGCTGTCAGGGGATGGCATATCATGTAAGCAGAGTGGGTTATGGGGAAAGAAGCAAACCAGTAGCAATCAAGCCTGTTAGGCAGGTTGACAGAGTTTGGTAATGGTGCATAATGACCTTGTTAAATGGCTTGGACGATGGCACTCTATCCAGCAGTAATTAAATGGTCAAGGATTGCAAAGTGGATCTCTATCACTCTGTATCCGTCAGAGATTTATGCAATATAAATCTTATGAAAATATGTTTCATTGCTGTTGGCATAGCAACACACTGCCAGTCTACCTGCTGTCTGTTTCTGGTGCTTGCTCACAATGAAGCTCCATTCTTCAGGATTCTTGAAAAGAGCGGAGGACCTTGGACTGACTCATCTTATTCATCCAGTTAGTCTCTCCTTCCTTTTTCAGTGATCGCTCTATTTTCCCACTGCTGTGGTGTGCAATCTTGACTCAAGCACAATCAATGATTGAAGCAGTATGTAAGGTATTGGTATAAAGTTTGTGCAGTAGCTGGCATGCATTCATTAACAGTCCACTCAAGGCCTTCCTGTTCCGCCTGCTCATGGAATGTTAATTCATTGCAAAAACAAAAATTAGTCTTATCTGTAAACTGTGAAGATCACTGAGGAGCCACCGATGCAATCTCTCAGATATCACTGTGGTAATGTGTTTTAAATGTTTTGTAATAAGGGACTTGCAGATGACATTCTGAGATGCCCCCAGCTGCACTGGTTGGTTAGCTTACAGTATAACATAGAAACTGGTAGGAAGATGTACCAATGCTCTTTAAGCTGTGGGTGTGTACAAAGGTATCCATTTGTTTTACATACATTTTTCCAGTTGAAACCCATGTTTCTTGAAGCTACCATAATGAGAGATAGCATAGGGAATTTGTAGAATTAAATTCAGAGTGGGGGCGTTCCTGAAGTATCAATTTTCATAAAAACACAGATTAATAACATAACCGGCAGTGATATTAAATATTAAATAAATATCTTAAAAAAAAAAAAAAAAAAAAAACTTATTTCCCTTAAGCTGGCTGACAGCTTACCCTTCCCTAATTAAATACTCTGTGGCATTTGAGTTATTCCTTCTCCCAGTCGCAGCAGAGGGGCTTGCAGTGAATGGTAAGTGGCAGACAGGGAGAGAATCAGATAAGTGACAGGCATAGAGGCTGCACTGAACAGATGGGAATGCGTGTGGGGGAATCACACCGCTAAACAACCGATGAAAGTGAAGGATTAAAGTGATGATGATGTTTTTTGGCGACTTGGTATTTTCCATTATCCGAAAAGTGAGTAGACTGCCGGTGGAACATTTACTATTGATACCTGCCGCACCATCTCCTTGCTCTTCAAAAAGGACTGCGGTGTACTGCGGTACGCAAAGAAACGCAAAGGGAGTGAGAAAAAGTAATTACTGATAAAAAAAGTGGTTCGTGATAAGACAATCCAAAATCACATGCTTCAGATGTAGATTCAACTCAAACAGGCTTGGGCTCACAGGAATCTCCTACATGCCAAAGTCTCGGTGGTTCAACACAACTTCAAAGCCTAAACCTCTTAACCAACTGGATAACCACCCCCCACCCCCCCTCCCCCCTCTGCCCCACACTTTAAAAATGGATTCACATATAACTTCCCCTAAACATGTTATAAAAGTTTGATACAATAATATCCTGGAAATCCAGGCTCATGGGGCTCTTCCAAATGCTGCCCTGCAGTTTTCAAACTATAATCCTCATCATTAGTTCCACTGAAGCTAAGGACTTCAAAGTGTTCTCATTGAAAATATATTTGCTTAGAAAAAACACATAACTTGCTCAAAGTGGTAAATGTCCTCTGGGAAAACAAGTCTGATTGCAACTATAAGGATCCACCCAAAGAAATGTCCATCCATTCTTTTTTGGCTAACAGTTTTTGACAACGCTGCTTCCTTTGCGCATACCTCGATCCCAAAAGTTTGCACATATGACACCTTGACCAAAGGTTAGTTTACAAAATGAAGTTATGGGCTACCCAGAAAACTGCAGCTTAAAGTCTCATCACTGCACAGTGCTGACCAGTGGGAAATGTAAGTCATTCTTCCAGGGGGGAAAATAAATTGAGTATTAAAAGCAATTTAATCCCCTCTGCAATCGGAAATCTTCTAGCTATGCATCCAGCTAATACGCTAGACTGGTATGACCTACTTATTTGACTATGGCATCAGCGGAAGGAAATATCTAGTTTCTGAGTATTTGGGACCACTAGGGAAGCTCACACGGATACATTTTGTGTGCTGAAGTCTTTCCAAATTTAATGTTCACAAGACAAGATAAAAGCAAAATGATCTGATGGTTTAATTACTAAATGTTGAAAACTGTAGATTAAAATGCTTATATTTTATAAGCCTATGTGGCATTTATTCAACCAGGTAGCTCAGCTGAGAACTGAATTCTAAATTAAATGGAATGAGTATGTGTATAAGAAAATTGTGTAGCCAGTCAAATGTAGTGGCCATATATACACACGTTTGTGTAAATTTGAACAGGACACTTGAGTTAACACCCTTACTCTTTTCCAAAGAGTTCAATACGACCTTTAATGACCATGGTTAGGTAGTACCTTTGTATAGTGTCTCACCAGGACAGCACCTTCTAAAGTACTGTGATGGGGAATTGGATTTCTACTTTGGTCCAAAGGAAAGCATGTCTCCTACTGACCCACCAGTACCTGACCCTGACAGCTAGTCTCTTAAGCTTTCCTGGGTCTCTCATCCAAGTACTAACCAAGTCCATACATGATTTGCATAAGCAGTTTTACAAGGGGAGGGTAGTGGGTGCTATAGCAGTAATAATTACTTTAAATGTTGGAAACAGAGCAGTATTAATGTGTATACATTTTTTTTACAGTTTGTGTCCTGTCTTTACAGACAGTTCCGGTTTATCATGATTTTTTACAGGAGTCAAGGATGAACCCTGCAATTCTTTTGCAATATGCAGCTCATTCTTCACTGTCTATTAAGCAGCTTCTTATGGTATCTTCCTGCCATCAGAATTAGTTCAAAAAACTGGAGACTGTTGTCATTTTTCCATTTTTATTTGTTGTAATCTTGCACTATTTGTTTATGCTTTTTTGTCTTGTACTTTTGCACTGCTAATATATGATCAATTTCATTTCCTCTACACTCTCTGCATTGTTTCAGTCATCCTGTTGCATGTGAAAGAAATTCAGTCAGGGCACATTTCCGAGTGCATTTTCCAACTTGATTAAAGTACATAGGGGTCTAATGTGCTGAGAGTCTTGCACAAATTGACAAGGAATGAAATTACTGGGCTGAATGACTGTTTTCTGCTGTGGCAAGGTCAGACTACAGAATCTCTAGTAATCTTCAAGACAGTTTACATATTTAATTTCTCATTAAAGCACAATTAGCAAGAATACAAATGTGGCACATTTAAATAAAATATACCACATAAAATGAGCCTACCGGGTAGAAAACCTAAGGGGATACAAATAGGGAATAGCACATAATTACAATATCCGTACATAATTAAGATAAAAACATGTCAAAATAGTGAAATTATCAATTATTAATTAATCTGTCATGACTGTTGACTTACATATAATGAATAATATGTGTGGAAACAGTCAGGATTTATTTTAAATTAGTTTTTCATCGTAATTAAAAAACAAAAAATAACATACTGATCGGCTTGGCTAAAATGATCAAATAAATGAGATAAATAGACTGACAATGAAGCTGTTCATTAGTTTAGACTAAGCTAGTAGAATAATGTCCATTTTAGGATATCATCACACATGCACAAAAATTGTTCCAGTGTCAGAATAGGTGATTCATTCAAACCTGTCAGACAAACATAGTTTATTATTGAAATCCAAAGTGATACCACTGCCCAAAGATAAAAGGTCCAAGTCCACAGGGGTAAAAGTCAACCAATTACTTAACTTCCAATATTGAGCAGAGTAATGGAGAAAATTGCATTTGGACAGACTCAGAAATATTTTTCAGGCAATGGTCTAATTACCACATTTCTGCATGCATATCAAGCAGGTCATTCCACATGCACTGCCTTAATACATATGACAGATGAGTGGCTGACAGAAATAGTCAGTACGTGCAGTGATTTTGGATTTTGGCCCTGCCTTTGACCTGATAGACCATGAAATATTGCTGAGCAAGTTGAATTGCTATGGCTTCCTACTGTCTGCTCTCTTGTGGATGATGTGAGCTACTTATCCGGAAGAAAGCAGAGTCTTTTTTAATGGAAGCTATTCTGATAGCACAAGTGCTAACTGTGTTCCTCGGGGTAGCTGCCTAGGTCCACTTTAATATTCTATTTTTGCTAGTGATTTACCTTGTGTATTAGACAAAACAATGGTTGTTATGTTTGCTGATGATTGAACCTTGTAGCCTGCCTATCAGCACATAAGGGCCGATGACTTTTCAGAATAAAAATGATCTGGAAAAAACTTAAATTGAACTTACTAATGAGGGTCTACTAAATTTATCCATTTGAAGGGACACCATTGAAACAAGTGGACTTGGACTCACATTTGCCTTGGTCTGCCCATATTGATGACACGGAAATGCATCAACTATGTGCCACCTTTCCTTCTCCGCCAGGTTGTACAAATCCTGTCACATCTAGACTGCTGTCCCATCATATGGTCATCGGCATCAAAAAAGGAGCTGAACAAATGGTGGCTGGCACAAAACAGATTGGCTAGGGTAGTTCTAAAATGCTCAAATAGAACAAATGTAAACCAAATGCATCAGCGTCTTTCATGGCTGCCAGTTGAAAATAAACTTCTGGCATGTCTTCTCTTATTCTTCAGGAATACATTGTCAGCCAAGAACTCTACATTCTTGGGTCATAAATTAGTAAATGCTGATGACAGTTATAATAATCTAACAAGACGAGCACAAAGTGGCAATCTAGTACTTGACCGAGGATCAATAATTTAAAACATACAGTGTCCTATAGGACTACATTCAATTGGAATAATTTACAAGTTTCCGCCAGCCTGGAAAAATTGAACATATTTTTAAAAAGATATTAAAAAGTGAACTGAATAAGTTGATCGACGTTGAATTTATTTTTTTATAAATTGATAGTAAATAGGAAATGGGACTACAGAACTGAAGACACAGGATTCTCTAGGTTTTAAAATTTTTATTTTTATTATTACTTTTTCTTATCATTGCTGCCTTTTTAGAAATTATTTATCATTGTTGTTGTTTTTTAATTGTTTGTATTTTTATTGGTATTGATTTGGATTGTCATTTTTTGGACCCAAAGAAGACCAGCTGTGACCTTGGTGGCAGGTAATGGGAATCCTACAATAAACATAATCATGAGAAACACTCAAAAGAACTCTGTACAGGGAGTGGTAAATTGAGATTTTGGAAACGTATGAATCCTAACTTTGCATCACCATTGCCAGGTGTGTCATTGCATAAATAAGTTGCATTTGAACTGTTAAGTTATGTGCTTGTCTGGTCTTGTTTCAAGCCACCAGCGTGCACAAGCAGATGCAAAGCATTGTAGTGGTATTTTTAGCATAAATAGTGTATGTGCTTCGACACTACATCTTCTTTATGACACACTGGCAATCTGTTTGTGCACTTCTGCCCAGTCCTTGCTCGTCTGCCTGTATTTGTCATTCTAAAAAGTGTTTGGGATGTTTCTGGGCATGGCCTGTTTTTCTTTGTTGGCTGTATCTGAAAGGCATGTGGCTCATAGAAGAAGAAGAAGGAGAAGAAGGGGAAATGTGTATCGACTGGCTGCAGAGTGGTGCCTTTTATCAGCTGGGTTAGTGTTGGGGAGATAGGGTCAGCATTTGGGTTAGGTAGCTGCCTTTATCAGCTAAGTAAATTCAGTTATGTTTGGCAACGTTGGCTGGCTGGCCATGATGGCCCGAGAATGTATAGCTGTTATCATCATCATCATCATCATATTATTATTATTATTATTATTATTATTATCCCAGCTGTAGTCAGGTTTCATGCGTGCTCAGATGCAAGCATTTGCTAGGGAACCATACTTCCAAAGCCTGAAGTAATCTAAATCTTGGAATTCTAAATATCGTGTCAATTTTTGCCTCTTAAATGCATGCATGATGGGCTTTTGAGGCACTGCCATGGTACAAATATTTTATTTCCAATGCCTTCATAAAAAATTTGCTATGCCCTCTGCCGAGAAAGCAATGCTATTGACATTCCATCCTTATTTTAAAGAATGTGGAAATGCTCTACAGCAAGGAACTTACATTGATGCATGATACACATAATTCAAAGGGACCTTGATAACTACATAAATGGTATAATGTAATGTGAAGTGACCTGCATGTGTCTGAATGACAAAATGAAATCCGATTCTAATTCAGGCATGTAGAAAACCCCAGCATGAGAAGGGATTTGAAAATTTTATTTATTTAAAAAAATGGATGACTCACACAAACATTGGCCAGGCTTGATAATATGACATAGTTGGAAAGCACTCATGCTCAAGGTAGATAATGCATTGCACAGAAAGGCCATCTGTTTTGAAAGGTAAAAGTCAATGGTCTATGGATGAAATCACAGAGATGGATAAACATGTTTTGATGAAAACATGCTCACAGCTGTATATCCTTTTGTATTTGAATACAATCAAGTATTGAAAACATTTTTATTTTTATTTTGCTGCAACAATTGATGACCTTTTTCATGACATATTGAACTGGCCCTGATTGTTAGCTATTGCTGTGGTTACTTACCCTTAAAGATAATTCTTTCATTTTACAGGACAATGAGTTCTGCATGGAAACAGAATTTCTGCCTGTTAATATTTAAAAGAACCTGTTGCAAATGCTGTCCTTGTGCAAGCTCCAATGGAGCCATTTTGTAGCAAGTAAATTAACTTCTAGGACACAGAGATGTGGTGCTTCCTTTTAGCTACACAGAAATGGACACCAGAAATGTGCATGGTACTAAACTGAGCAGCACTACTACTAAGAAGCTCTGAGAGAACTGTTTATGTGATTAATCAATTTTAAATTATATGCAATCATTTTTTTTTTACATTTATGACTTCCCTGGAGTCCTTTGGCTACCTGAAGTGCCAGTCTTGGATCTTTGTCTCACTATAACTTATCAGGCTGTTCTGGAGGCAAAAGGTGGTCCTACCCAGTACTAGAAAAGTTCACAAAATTTCAGTGGCCCTTCAGTGTGTGTGTATTTGTCTGTGTGTACGTGTGTGTGTGTACTCCATAATGTTAGAGACAAAAACATAGTGTTTCTTGATTTGGCTCTGTACTCCACAATTCTCCGCTTTTATAAAAGGGTATTTTTATACATTTTGGTATCACCATGTAGAAATTACAGCACTTTTCATACATCGCCCCCCATTTCAGGGCACCATAATGTTTGTGAAAAATGGCTTCACCGGTGTTTTGCATTAGTTAGGTGTGTTCAGTTGCTTCCTTAGTGAAGGTATAAGAGATCTTTTAGTATCCTGTCTTGATTCTAGGCTTTTGATTGCCATTGGAGTCTGTTATTCCCATTTGTCAACATGACCAACGTTGTGCCAATGAAATTGTAGGAAGTCATTATGAGTCATAGGCCAAACCTTAGACTTACCAAAATCAGCTTCATTAGAACATCATTGTCACACACCGCGACACACTGCTTTCTGAACAGAAGAGTTGGACACAGGGAGATACGGAAATATTCCGGTCTTCATTTACGCACTTGAGAGAGAGAGAGAATCCTGATCCTGTCGAATACAAAACAACAAAACAGCTTTGCCCTTCACCCTCATGGGATCGAGGTAAAAATAATAAAGAAACACAACAAACTAAAGCAACAAAGGGAAAGTAACGGAACTATGACACCTTTCAGCCTTTTCTCGTTCCTCTCTCTCTCTCTCTCTCGGCTCCCGTTTTCCTCAGTCACAGACACCTACTGGGAAGAAAGCACACTTTAAATACCTGGATTAATTACTGACACACTCCAGGTGCGTGTGCCTACTTAACCAGTAGGTGTAGTCCTCAGACTGCCCCCGAACCTCTCCCACAAACCAAGCCCTGCCGCAATCATCAAGAAGAGATCACTGGTGAGTTCAGTAGTCACAAGACCCCTGCAATTCATGACCAAATCATTCTCACCATAATGAAGAAAACCCCCCCAAACACCTGTCCAACAGATCAAAAACACCCTGCAGGATTTGAGGCAGGTGTGGATGTGTCATTGACGAGTGTTCGCGGAACACTTCAGGAACAGAACTACAAAGACTACACTGCAAGATACAAACCCCTAGTTAGCTGCAAAAACAGGATGGGTATGATACAGTTTGCTAAGAAGTATATAAAAGAGCCTGGAAAAAAGGTCTTGTAGACAGATGAGACCAAGATTCACTTGTATGTATAAAAAGTTTCAATGAGGTGTGCTTTGTTAAGGTTGGAGTGAAAATTTACAGGAGGGTAGATCTCTAGGAACAGTGTTGGGCAGCCCTGGTATAGTCTGCACCTGACCAGGTGAAATAATTACTATGTGATGCCAATTTTGTTGAATCGCACACATTTATTGAATGGTTCAACATAAGATTATAGAAATGGATCTGAGTCTAAGGTTTTATTGATTTTTCCCAGACGTTTGTAGAGGTTCTTGTGAATTCAGCTATTAATATCTGCGGGAAACCATGGGTATCATTAGCCTCCTTGTCAACCAAGATAAGCTTTTCCAATGGACAAGCAGGCAACATTAGCTGGAGCTTACAAATAGTTTTTGACCAACCCCCCCTTCCCCCCCTAAAAAAATGGGGACTAGAGAGTTATTTTGTTGGTGTTAGCAGGAGAAAGGAGGAGGGTGGTGTATCAGAAGATTAACTAGTTGGCCAGAGGCATCTTTAGCTTCAATACTACCTCACTCTGGAACGTATTTGTCTCAGTGAAAGGGCTACTGTTGGAGGGGCCGTCCAGACCTGTGGCTTCTTTTGTCTTAATTTACTTCTGAATTAAAATATGGTTGTCTCCTCCGAAATCCAATGGCAGGTTAAATGTGGAATCTAAATACTTAATACAAGACGATAGTCAGGGACTAGGGACTGATGACCATAATGAGGAATAATAGAAACCTGTTAGGACGACTATGGACCTTTCCCCATTGATTTTTCAGAGTGCATAGAGATAGAGGTGATTAATAGACAGAGGCGAATGAGAAACAGTAATGGCATTTCGGGTGATTCGAAGTTGAGACTGACAGGCACAAAGGTCACGTTAAACCAATGGCATTCTCATTGCAGGGATGCAATGGCTTTTACGAAAATGGATCCATCGCTCAGAAACGTATCTTTGTAATGTCTCTCAGGTCTCCACGTACCATGGCCCCTCCTCTAAGGCATGGTGTGACACTGCTATAGTTGTCCCGGTTTAGCAAGCGCACACTTAGACAGCCAGGTATAATGCCCAAATTTCTATAATTGGTGTTATTCCACATTGAGTAAAACATAAACGTGATGCCTGGGGCTGTGCCACATCATAGTATTGATAAATACAACAAATAAACAAATATACTAACAAAATGTGCTAAATTTGGGTATTTTGATGGATAAATGCTACCCACTGCTTCAATATATTCCTACTAATATTTTTTCATGAGGAATGATTTCAATGAGTTTAGTACGTTATAATATATAAAGTAATTCAGTCTCATTAAAATATGACTTGGGAGGGGTTCGCTGGAAAATAAACACGGTATTGAGTTAATCAGTTTTTACTTTAATGCACATGTTTGAGGTCGCAGATACTGTAAGCTCATTAATAGAGCATCTGTGTTTTTTAACCTTCATGTCAACCTCATTTTCGTGAAATGTAATTAACCAGAAATACATGCCCTGCAATAGATTGGCGGTCTGTCCAGGGTGTATTCCTGCCTCTCGCCCAATGCACGCTGGGATAGACTTCAGCATCCCATGCGACCCTGCCCAGAATAAGCGGGCATAGATAATGGATAGATGGTACCACTCTTCAGTGGTAGATAGAGTTTCTACAAAATCTCAGTTTTTACTAAATGAAGCCAAGTGACTTACTCTTGCCTCAAAGAAGAGATTTTTTCAAACTGAGCAATAAAATGAAACTGGAATTTATTTGCAAAAATGAGAAATTTAAAGGGGCTGTTATTAATTCTATTTTATTTGAAATGGCTCTAGTGTTTGTTTTCTCTTGTCCCATGTAGTGTCAAAGATCTGAGACAGATGTGGACCCCTTACAGTTGCATAGAATGAATGACACCAAAGTGAATGTTGTATTTATTCCACATAATTGGTTACTGTATGTACGACTCATGTTGTGCAGTCAAAACAATCCACAGAAAATAAGCCCAGGTAACCAACAGCCTGGCCTTTTTTTTATGGTTTTTGAAGAGCACAAATGTACTGTCATTGGCACAGCACTCAAATAGATTATTCATGAGATGCAATTAGAAACAGTTGGGGTCAGGGCTGAAGCTGACTTGTCAGTGCTACAGGTACACTCAACAAAGATGACTTCTTTTTGGCTAGAGGCTGATGTTTTTTCCACAAAAATGCAAATTTTATAATTAAATACACACAAAGAAGTGATTTACCTTATTAAATGTATTATCTTGTTTTTTGTGTGAAAAAAGCAAATGTCATTCACTTGCTAAAATGAACTCTTTTGTCCTGCATGCAGACCTTTTTTATTTTGCATTCATGGGCTTATTCACTTCCAAATAGATAATTTTAAATATTTTTTTTTACTCATCAGAGATCTGTTTGTATTCCTGTTTGCAAAGGCCACATGCATATTTAATGCCCTGTATCTCCACTACAGAGGTTTTCAGACAGAAAAAGTGGGACGACCTACCTTCACAAAAAATGTGTGCTGTACCTCGAGTCACAACAAGGCACCCCATAGAATAGGCAGCAGCTCTAGGAAACGAACTACAATGAGTTACTGTAATCAAATGACTTTTCCCGGTATCTTTATTGCTTGAATCAATCTTCATGCAGGCACAGATAGCATATATAACCAGAGAAATAATAGCTGGAGGTAAGTGGTAAAATTTTTGTTTTGTTAAAATATGTAGAATACAAACTCATATGTGAAAGTATGGCTCACAGTACATCATGGTGTGAAGAATAATCAGCATTTTACTATGAGGCACAGAATAATCATGAATTTGAAATGATCATACAGCGCTGTGAAAAAGCATTTGCCCCTTTCCTAATTTAGTCTATTACTGCATATTTGTCAAACTGAATACTTTCATATATTTAGACCAGGGGTGACCAACCCTGGTCCTGGGGAGCCGCAGGGTCTGCTGGTTTTTGTTTTCACCTTAAATACAACAACCACTTAGACAAAAGAAGCAGGTGTGGTGAGTTAACTGTGTAATCAAGTGCTTTAATTGATCAATTAAGTGCCGAGTAAAAACAAAAGCCAGCAGACCCTGCGGCTCTCCAGGACCTGGGTTGGCCACCCCTGATTTAGACAAAAATGTAATATTAGACAAGGAGAACCTGAGAATACACAAAACACATTTTTTTAATTATTATTTAATTTATTTAATGAAAAAAGTTATTAAACATCCATATCATCCATGTGAAAAAGGAATGCCCCCTTAAACTTAATAACTGGTTGCATCACCTTTCAAGTCAGGACTTTACTTGGCCACTCCAAAACTTTCATTTTGTTTCTTTTCAGCCATTTCTGTCAGATGTGGATTTTCTTTTATGTTTTGGATCATTGTCTTGCTGCATAATCCAATTACACTTCAGCTTCAGTTCACGAACAGATGACCGAACATTCTCCTTATGAAATTTCGGATACACATCAGAACTCATGGTTCCATAGCTCATAGTTCAATAATGGCAAGTTGTTCAGGTCCAGAGGCAGCAAAGCATCTCCACATCATCACACTACCACCACCATGTTTGACTATTGGTATGTTCTCACTGTGAAATGCTCTATTTGCTTTATGCCGGTCATAATGGGACCCGTGTCATTGGTCCATAGAACATTATCCCAAAAGCCTTGGAAATCATCCAGGTGCTTTTTTAAAAAAAAAAAAAAAAAAGATGAGCATTGATTTTTCTCTTGGTTAGCAGTGGTTTCCACCGTGCTACTGTAAGAGGGAAGTCAAACTGGGACCCAGAAAAGGCTGACATTTGACCGAGCCAGCATACTGGGACGCAGCGTGTAATTCAAAGGACCCGAGAGCCTGGTGGTAAAACAATCAGTCACTCGGATTTCCTCTGAATGGGCAGGCCATTTGGTTGTCTGGAATGTTACCACCTGGACACAACCAAGATAAGGGGAACTAGTCTCTTTGTCTGTGGTTGTGGGTGTGGGTGTTTTGGGGTCGTAAAGGGTGAAACGACCGGCACCTGGTGGGGGCCACTACACGGGACAGTACCACAGTGCCCTCATTTGGGCCCCTCGGATATTGCACTTTGTATTTCTTTTCTGGATCTGGACTATAAACCATCTATAAACCATCTGTATATCTTATTTACAAATCCCGGAAAACCTTATAAACCATGCACATGTTTTCATTGTATCATTGTATTATGCATTATGTAATAATAACATTGATTGCATGTACCATGGTTAAACAAAAGGGTATTTTCATGACAACTGCACCATAATATTACATCCACTTGGCATGTTTGGTATGTACATTTTCTCCATGGTTCAAGCCATTGAATGAAATATGTTTCATACCAAATAGAATTTGAAAAAACATAGTTTCAGCAACTCAGGGAAAAACTAACACAATGGAATGTCCTCTCTGGTAATCATCTCCTTTTCCCGATTTCCCCACTGATTGTTTTAACAGCAGCCCCAAATGGTGGGGGCCGAAATTCGAGATTTATGATTCGGCCAGGTTAATTTATGGTAATGCCGCCTAGATCAAACGCGGGATTTGGCCTAAAAGGAAGGGAGACAATCCTGTCGAGGAAGATCGCAATCGACTTCCCGCACTGCGCATACTCGATGTTCTGTGTGTAGCTAAACAGGCTGGTAAGAACTCTTTTACTCTGCATTTCTGTTTTTAACCTTTATAATTGATTTTGGAAATTGAAGATAATAACCTACCTGCCTGTTCAATAAATTCTTATTTTTAACTTGCGTGGTCTTCATGACTCTAATCCATTTTATCTTCTTTTCAGCCGAAATTCCGTTTAAATACTCAGGGGGGCAGTTCGGACGGGGGCCTCCTGATCAGGGGTCTAGTACAGTAAAACGTCTTTAGTGGGGTCTTCAAGTTAGATAGGTGACCACGATCTGCCTGTTAAGGGATTGGTGGTATTGGTTCTGGTGTTTTGGCTTAAGAGAACCCATGGGCGTAATACGCCGGTTCTTGTCAAATTCGCCTGAAGGAGCCCGATAGATACGCACCGTCCTGGGCTCATAACTGTCGATGACCTATCCATGTAAGCCAGGCATGGAAGGCATGTATTATGGTGGTCAGCCTCCTACCCTCTGGATTCCTCGCCGAACTGAGATTTAACAATAATGCTAAAGCCCGGGAGCATATATTGAGGAATGATGGCACAAGATAGAGTCGAGTGTAACCACTCCCAAGTTCCACGTATAGTTAAAGCCAAATTTTTAATTATCATATAAAATGGAGTCAGATTTAATACGAGAGTAAAACATAGTAACTGTTACGCTTTCTTGCTGTAGTCACGGATAGATCGGGTGTGTTGTTCCGCGTATTTGTGAATATTCTAATGCTCCCATTGGAATATTGACAGTCCGGCGACAGATCTAATATATCTCTGATGACAACATAGCCCCGTTTACGAACGGAGAGTAACCAGAGTGCTACTGATCCGTTTCAGGCCAGCTTTAAGCGGGATATGAAGCAGCGCCTTCATATCTAACCCGTGGCAACGGAACCAGTGCATTCTGAAGTATAATTGTGCCCTGTTCTTACGAACAGATGAAAACTAACTAACATCTCCGTTTTGACTCACACCAGCAAAAGGAAAACACGCGGTGACTTCCCCTCCAGCTACAAACCCTCATTGGTCTAGCTGTGAGGTGTTTACAAGTGGTGACCCCGACGTGATCATCATTGTCATCAACTTTCTGCGGTGTGAGTGAGCGGAATTCGCTATCTACCTACGGCTGCCAAGGTAAGTACAGCGGTGTTTCCTATTCTATAGGGCTCAGGGAAAGTGAGTATCCACCCCATTTAGACACATTTTTAGAACGGGTCGACATACCCAAGTGTGAGACCGGAGACCGTAGAAATCCGGTGGGGATTGATCTTAGAGTGGAAACATGGATAGCGAGGAACAGCAGAGAGTGGACCAAAGAGTGATGGACAACTTTGGTGTGTATTATAAGGATCTGTTAGTTCGTGTACATAATTGTGGTATAACGTTAGCCTGGAGTAATGAGCAGCTTCTCCGTTGGTATGAAACGGAGGGTCGAAAGCTCCAGGTAAAACGTCCGTTCCGTAAGTTGCCGGCGGTGATGGTGTATTTGTTGCGTCGGAACGACCAGAGTTTGCTTGCGGGAAATGAGCGAGTTATGACTAGTACAAGGCAATTAGAAAAAACACGTTCTGATGAACTGCGTCGATTGCGGGCCGAGGTGGAGGCATTCGCGTTTGATAAACAGAGCTGGGCCATTCAGTGCACGGCCATGCAAAAGCGAATTGCCGAGCTTGAGCAGGAGCTCGTAAGAAGCCAGGATTATGTCGAGGCCTTAGAGACCTGTTGTGGCAAGGTTGGGCTTCCAGTTTCGGCCATACGGCAAGCAGGATCCGCCGTTGCTAATGGCGACGTGCTGGAAGAGAGCGAGGAGGAGGAGGTACTAGCCCTAGCCAATAAATCTCGTAGTCAAGCATTCTCCGCCGGGAAAACTTCTGTGACACTAAGGAGGTCGACAGAGGCTACCCCGGGGATTGCAACAAAATCCTATTATCGTCCGTGTGAGCCGGGTCAACCATGGCAACGTAGCCCGGTGGTGACACGCCATAGAGCTAGCACTCTTAGTCGTACCCCCGTTAAAGTCGCGGTTTTAAAAACAGTAACCAATGCTGACGACACTGTTACCGTCATTAGTCGTCCTCTAACGTGTGAGGAATGCGCGAGGCATAAGGAGGTGGTAGGGCCAATGCCAAGGCGTGGGCCGTTCCAGCCTTACTGGGATAATTTAATGTTGCAGGCATCCGTGTATAATTTAGAGTTGCGGGATGTATGGCAGGTTGCACTCCTTACAATTCCTGAGGAGTTGAGATCCCAGTTGCCTGAGGAGTTAAAAACAGGTGTGATTATGGTAAAAGGTGAGGATGACGAAGATGACAGTGTGGTGTATGATCGGCTTAAGGAGGCGCTATTGCGATTGCGGGGACCGACTCAAGCCGCTTGGCATAAAATTCTCGATATCAGACAGGCACAGAAAGAGGCTTTTGAGGTATTTGCAGAACGTATGTGGGTTTCGTTCAAAGAGCATTCGGGTATCGAGAATGCCAATCGCAATCAGGAGGTGCTACTGCAACTCCTGAAAAATAATGCTGGCTCTCACATCCAGCAGGCTTTAGCTAATGGTGCTGATCCACCAGAAAACACCTTCCGGTCACTGGTGGAATGGGCCTCAAAAATTGAGAACCGGTTAGCTAAACAGGGCAAGCCGCGCATTATTGCGTCTACTCAATGGGTAGCCGAAGGGAAAGGCGGGGCTAGCCCACAGGGGTCAGGGTACAGATCACAGCGGAACTGTCCTTTTTGCAGCAAACCCAATCATAGTTTCAACCAGTGTTGGTTGTTGCGAGAGTCCTTGGGCCTCCCGCGGCAGTCCTCGCAGAGCATACTGCAGGATTTGCGAGCAATCCAGTTTAGTGGTCGGAAGTTTGATGAGCAAAACTCAACGGGACAAAAGTTGAAAACTGAGAGTAACGGGAATTCCTATAGCGCGCTTCAGGCAGTTTTGGCAGCATTAGCAGCCAGCTCTGAAGATTTACTATAGGGGTGCGTGGCCTCCCTTGCGATTGGGAGTATTGTTTCTAGTGGGAATCGAATTAAAATACGGGCTAATCTTGGAGGCCGATTAGTTAATGTTTTAATTGACACTGGTGCATCTTGCTCCTGTACAGACGTACCGTTACCATTGACAAAGAAAACTATACAAATACGTGGAATCGGCGAAAATATCATGCTGGCTACTCGCACACAACCTGTTCGACTCGATCTAGGTGTTGTGATGATAGAGGAACCGTTATGGTTTTTGCCGAATAATGGAGAGGGTACTGTTCTGGGAATGGATCTAATGCGAAAGTATGGCTTTGTAATTCATTGTTTTGAAAAGCAAATCGAGATAACAACAGACCGGGTTACGAAACGGTGCCCGCCCGGAAATCGCCTTATGTCCATCTCCACCTCAGATCCCCTCCAGCATTTCTTTGATAAACATAAAGACGTGTGGGCTACTCATGATCACGATTGCGGTCTGGTTGACTTTGAAGTCGGAATTGAGGGGGACCCGCCTCCCCCCCAAAAACAATATCGAATTAAGCCAGAAGCAGAAGCAGCCGTGCATGAAATAGTAAAACAACTGGAAATTAGGGGTATTGTTCGTCGGTGCAGTTCATCCGCTAACTCTCCGTGTCTGCCGGTTCCTAAGCCAAACGGGAAATGGCGCCTTTGTATTGATTACCAACGCTTGAATCAGGTTTTGCCCAGGGCCACGGCAATTGTGGCAAATCCGTCTACTATCATGTCCCAGATACCCACCAGTGCATGTTGGTTCACTGTTTTAGACATTAAGAATGGTTTTTGGTCGCTTAAAGTCAGACAGAAGGACCAATGGAAATTGGCCTTTACTGTGAATCAAATTCAGTACACCTGGGAGCGTATGCCCCAGGGCCTTCACAATAGTCCAGCCATTTTCCACAGAGCTGTATCTGATGTGTTAGGGCCACTATGTAAGACTGGTAACGTCACCCATTACGTCGATGACATCTTGATAGCGACAGGGGAATCACGTGATGATCACCTGCAGCTAGTAGACACAGTGGTGCAGACCCTGGGCAAGGCAGGATTTAAATTGAATAAAGAGAAAGCACAAATCGCACAAAGAGAGGTCCATTACTTAGGTTATACGCTTACACAGAGTTACCGAGCATTAACCGAAGATAGGCGGAAATGTATTGCTGGGCTACCCCGACCCCATACTTTGAATTCGTTACAGAGAGTGCTAGGGACAGCTAACTATCTTCGGGATTTCATCCCCGACTTTGCTGGTATTACTGCTCCCCTGTACGATCTATTAAAAGGCAAAACCAAGCCTACTGATGTTCTTGATTGGACGGAGGAACACGAAGCGGCGTTTACAGATTTAAAGCTTTGTTTATGTTCGGCGCCGGCTTTAGGTTTACCCAACCCTCAAAAACCGTTCCACATTCAGGTTGACGCGCATGAAAATACGCTTAGTGGTGTGTTAGCTCAGGAGCACGGGGGGGTATTGCGTCCCATCGCGTACTACAGCCGGAAAAAATCCCCAGTTGAGCAGGGATTTGACCCATGCACACAGCACGTTCTCGCGGTGCATTGGATGTTGACAACCACAGAGCCGCTAGTGGGTTTCCAACCTGTTGTTGTGCACACAATGCATACGCCAGTTCGAATGTTGTTGCAGGGTCAAATCAAAGGTGTATCGTCTCATAGGTTAGCACGGTGGCTTACTGACATCCAGGCTCGGGAACTAACAACAGAAAACAACAGAATCCTGCCCCATCTCCTTGGGGATGTGGAAGGCCAGCCGCACACCTGTGAACCAAAGCCTGAAACACAAAGCCCAGTCAGGGATTGTGAGGTTCCGGGCCAGACCCGAGCATACATTGATGGCTCGAGGTTCTGGAAGGAGGGCAAGTTTTATACAGGATGTGCAGTCTGGGTCCCTGAAAGGGACTCAGGAAAAGGCCAACAACTGCTGTTTAAATTACCGCCTGGAATATCTGCACAGGAAGCGGAACTTATCGCGTTGTTAGAAGCCATTACGGCTCACCCTGAACCGTTGTGTGTATATACTGATAGCCGCTATGCGTTCGGGGTTGTGCATGATTTTATGGCTCAATGGCAACTGCGAAAGTTCCTTACAGCTGCCGGGGCTCCGGTAAAACATTTTAAGACCATCGCTGCAATATGGGACGCAATACAGGCTCATGAAGCTACCCTTTCTGTTGTCAAAGTGCGAGCACACATCACTAAAAACCCGGATGTGCATGAGCAACATAACACCAGGGCAGATCATTTAGCCAAGCTAGCGGCTACATGCGGTAAGGACAGGCAGCAGGATACCCCATCGGAGCCTGCTGTCTGCGCAGTTCAGGTCACTCCCATCGACCTGAAACAGTATCAAGAAGAACTGTGGGGTGAGGGGGGTGAGCTTGTGTTGTATTTAAAACAGGACCCGCTGGTTACAATCGCGGAGGGCATAATTTTGCGAGAAGGCAAGTATGTTGTTCCCGATACACTGCGCAGGCCGGTGCTGAAATTATATCATGAATATGCGCATGTGTCAGCTGAAAAAACCTTGCAGTTAATTAGACGCCATTTTTGGTGGCCGCATATGTTAGCTGATGTCGAGCAGTGGTGCAGCTCTTGCATAGTGTGTGCCTCTGTGAACCAAGGCAGACCAGGCCGCACAAACCTGCGTCGGCCTGATCCACCGAGGGGGCCCTGGGAATCCCTTCAGTTAGATTTCATTGGTCCACTTCCCAGTGCGAGAGGGGGGTATCGCTATTGTCTTGTGATTATTGACAAATTTTCAAAATGGGTTGAGGCGATACCCACACGCAATAACACCGCAAATACAGTGGCACAGGTGCTAGCGAACCAAATCATCCCGCTCTGGGGAGCACCAATGCAAATTGAATCTGATCAAGGGACCCATTTCACTGGCCAGATAACCCAACAGGTCTGTAAAATACTTCATATTAAGCAGTCATTTCATGTGCCCTATAGGCCTCAGAGTTCAGGGATGGTTGAACGAGTCAATCGCACCATCAAGGAAGGGATTGCCAAACAAATAGCGCAACACCAGAATAAATGGACCGAGGCGTTGCCCACTGTTCTGACCATTCTGCGTGCTACCCCGTCCAGGGCTACAGGTCTTAGTCCATATGAACTGATGACAGGGCGACTCATGAGACTACCAATTGATCCAGAGGTTTCTCCCGCCGATCTGGGGCCTCTGGTACTGGTGAAACAACAGAGGGTATTGGAGCAGCTAAGAGAGCGGCTCAACGTGCTTTATGCGCAGGCTGCGCTGAAACAGCAGCAGGCTGACCTGCGTAATGATGCACAATTCAACCCCACCTCTGAAATTAAATTTACAGAAGGTGACATGGTTATGGTGCGTGTTTTTGTGAAACAAGACGCTTTTGCTCCTCGGTGGCATGGGCCCTATGAAGTGAAGGCTGTTTGCCACAGCTGCATAGCCGTAGCCATCCGAGGAAAGCTAAGGTGGTACCACATGAACCAGTGTAAATTGTTCAGAGGGGTTGGGGGGGACGCCTAACTGTATTTCTCTGCCTAGGTTTCTTCCTAAGTGTGTCTGCTGTCCAGGGTGCCTGCGTCAACTACCATTGGAGGGGCCGGGAGGAAGAAACACCTTATGAGAAATCCCCCTCTCACCATGGGCTGGCTGTTAGGAATGGTTTGCTATATGTCCTGTCTATCCCTCACCAATGGTAGACAGGATTCCCCGCTAAAATCACCAACACCCCCTACACTTCACCCGACGATCCTACAACCTCCACAATTTAACCCTAGAGCTAATGTATTCCAAACCATGTTTGATTACACACGTTCCTTGTTATTTCCCAATCAAAGTGTTTGTGTGCCACATTCAGTGAGCGTCGGTACTGGTATTCCCTGGGTGGCACACCCAATTTCACAATGCGATACATGTGCACTTTTGAAACTCAATGTCAAAAGTTCTGTAAGTGTATCCCCCTGTCATAATTTAACTCTTCCTTCTCTCACTCAGTGTTGTATACCAGGTTTAACTTGTGATCAAGTTCATTTACCTTCTTTTAATATATCCGACATCCTTGTCCCAACCATGTTTACATGGTGCTTAGAACAAAACGGAGCATCCTCACCAATGGGGGTGATTCCCACAACAAATTGCCAAAATATTTACACCATAAACGGAAACAAACTGTACCATAGCTCTGGACCCCATCGACATCTTATGACCCGGCAATATTCTACACCCCTTTCCTCTCATGACTCCCCCGACGACTGTGTCAATGAAGACAATGGTTGGGTACTATTACTTGAATTAAATAAATTCTGCCGCATTCCAGCTCCACCAGGAACACATTGGTTATGTGGTACAACTGTGTGGCCTGAGTTGCCGGCTCAATTCACCGGAACTTGTTCCTTAGTATATATGTACCCCGCCATGCGTCCAGCTCATAGGCCCAGTCAATCCCCCATCTCACTCCTTTCCATGGGGAGTGAAAATGATAATCCCCGTTGCATCCATGATTTTACCTGCACACAAACATTTTGGTCACGAGCCCTAGGAGCTCTTATACCTAATTATGGAGTAATACAGGCCCTGGACCAGGTACGCATGCTATCCCATTATGTAGAACAGTTGGCCAATGACACGGCTATGGCACTGGGAAATGTTTCTTTGGCATTGTCGTCGCATAGGCTAATGATTCTGCAAAATCGGGTAGCATTAGATTATATCCTTTCCTCCCAAGGAGGCACCTGCACAATTATCGGTCCTGAATGCTGTTCCGACGTGGTGAATCCAAAGGACAATTTAAAACAGCTGATTGAGGATATGGATCACCTACGTAAACAAATTTCAGGAATGCATGACCAAGATAACACCTCATGGGTAGGGGGGTTTTTAGGTCCCTTCTGGAAAAATATTTTAGAAGTATGTGAAATTTTTTTAATATGTATGATATCTCTGTTAATATTAATAACAATGTTCACATTTCTTTTAAAATATATCTGTTCCAAACTTAGGGATGCTACAACCTCCGAATACTCTATGTCTTATATGCCTTAAACTATGCTTTTTGTGTTTTTCTTTATTTTTTCTCTCCATTCTCATTGTAATTATTCTCCATTCCTAGATTAACATATCGGATACGGGTTTTTCTACAATGATTTTTAAATGACACCTGTATGTTGTAACAGTTGAAACACCTGTCAGCAGATGTGATGCATGGTAGCGCACATGATAACATCTCCGTATGGCTATAATCACTGCTTGATATGATTTAATCCCTAATTACATAGGCAGATTTGCCAATCAAAATTCCACCAGTATAGTGAACGCAAAGCCTAATATATTACAGGCTTTTCAATGGTCATTAACTAAATTTCCCATATTCAGACAATATTTAACCCCTCTCATTACTCAACATGGGTAAAAATCAGGTGGCCACTGGTTTCTAACCCCCACTAATAACTATGTCAAGGTCATCAAAGCAATTTGGGCGGAAACGCTGGCGTTTCTCTCCATCTGCAATCCATTTTCCAAATTGAACCCATACTATCAAGCGTGATTTAGCCTACAAACTATATGCTACAGAATTGTTTACTGATATGAAAAAAAAAAAAAAAAAAAGTATAATAATAATAATTGTCATCATTTTAATAACCTTCCACACCAAATGCAATAAGTTTGTCTCCTTTCTTTTTAATTTCCCCAAATCCAGTTTATCCAAAATTACAAAGGATATTACCATGAGAAGGACCAAACCTCATATTTACCACATAATGCAGTTGTCATGAAACTCCCAAATACCTCAGTCATATATGCAATATCTCACAAACCTTTCTCCCCATAATCCCACCAAATGTGTTAAGGTTCAACCTCTGCACAGCCCCGTGGATATCAACCTTAAGTACAGCTTCTCCAAGACTTTGCTTCGATAGATTCAATCGAGAGGACACCTCCTGGTACAAAGTTCCTACGTCACTGTCAGCTGTCTTGTGAGTTTTCCTGTGCTTAAGAACACGGCGGGCCCCGACTGATGGAATGGACTTCGTGCAACAGGGCATCTGGAGCGCAAAAGTTCCCATCTTCACTGCAACATCTGATCCGCTCCCTACCATACACACCTCAAACCCCACACCCCTTGATATCAGCCTTCCCAGTTATTCTCACCATCAGCCCCATGACCCTGGACCTCCGGCACTAACCATTTGGGGAAGTGTCCATGACCCCTTGGGAGGACGTTCTGAAGTGTCCCCCATTGGGCCAGAGGGGGGAGCTGTAAGAGGGAAGTCAAACTGGGACCCAGAAAAGGCTGACATTTGACCGAGCCAGCATACTGGGACGCAGCGTGTAATTCAAAGGACCCGAGAGCCTGGTGGTAAAACAATCAGTCACTCGGATTTCCTCTGAATGGGCAGGCCATTTGGTTGTCTGGAATGTTACCACCTGGACACAACCAAGATAAGGGGAACTAGTCTCTTTGTCTGTGGTTGTGGGTGTGGGTGTTTTGGGGTCGTAAAGGGTGAAACGACCGGCACCTGGTGGGGGCCACTACACGGGACAGTACCACAGTGCCCTCATTTGGGCCCCTCGGATATTGCACTTTGTATTTCTTTTCTGGATCTGGACTATAAACCATCTATAAACCATCTGTATATCTTATTTACAAATCCCGGAAAACCTTATAAACCATGCACATGTTTTCATTGTATCATTGTATTATGCATTATGTAATAATAACATTGATTGCATGTACCATGGTTAAACAAAAGGGTATTTTCATGACAACTGCACCATAATATTACATCCACTTGGCATGTTTGGTATGTACATTTTCTCCATGGTTCAAGCCATTGAATGAAATATGTTTCATACCAAATAGAATTTGAAAAAACATAGTTTCAGCAACTCAGGGAAAAACTAACACAATGGAATGTCCTCTCTGGTAATCATCTCCTTTTCCCGATTTCCCCACTGATTGTTTTAACAGCAGCCCCAAATGGTGGGGGCCGAAATTCGAGATTTATGATTCGGCCAGGTTAATTTATGGTAATGCCGCCTAGATCAAACGCGGGATTTGGCCTAAAAGGAAGGGAGACAATCCTGTCGAGGAAGATCGCAATCGACTTCCCGCACTGCGCATACTCGATGTTCTGTGTGTAGCTAAACAGGCTGGTAAGAACTCTTTTACTCTGCATTTCTGTTTTTAACCTTTATAATTGATTTTGGAAATTGAAGATAATAACCTACCTGCCTGTTCAATAAATTCTTATTTTTAACTTGCGTGGTCTTCATGACTCTAATCCATTTTATCTTCTTTTCAGCCGAAATTCCGTTTAAATACTCAGGGGGGCAGTTCGGACGGGGGCCTCCTGATCAGGGGTCTAGTACAGTAAAACGTCTTTAGTGGGGTCTTCAAGTTAGATAGGTGACCACGATCTGCCTGTTAAGGGATTGGTGGTATTGGTTCTGGTGTTTTGGCTTAAGAGAACCCATGGGCGTAATACGCCGGTTCTTGTCAAATTCGCCTGAAGGAGCCCGATAGATACGCACCGTCCTGGGCTCATAACTGTCGATGACCTATCCATGTAAGCCAGGCATGGAAGGCATGTATTATGGTGGTCAGCCTCCTACCCTCTGGATTCCTCGCCGAACTGAGATTTAACAATAATGCTAAAGCCCGGGAGCATATATTGAGGAATGATGGCACAAGATAGAGTCGAGTGTAACCACTCCCAAGTTCCACGTATAGTTAAAGCCAAATTTTTAATTATCATATAAAATGGAGTCAGATTTAATACGAGAGTAAAACATAGTAACTGTTACGCTTTCTTGCTGTAGTCACGGATAGATCGGGTGTGTTGTTCCGCGTATTTGTGAATATTCTAATGCTCCCATTGGAATATTGACAGTCCGGCGACAGATCTAATATATCTCTGATGACAACATAGCCCCGTTTACGAACGGAGAGTAACCAGAGTGCTACTGATCCGTTTCAGGCCAGCTTTAAGCGGGATATGAAGCAGCGCCTTCATATCTAACCCGTGGCAACGGAACCAGTGCATTCTGAAGTATAATTGTGCCCTGTTCTTACGAACAGATGAAAACTAACTAACATCTCCGTTTTGACTCACACCAGCAAAAGGAAAACACGCGGTGACTTCCCCTCCAGCTACAAACCCTCATTGGTCTAGCTGTGAGGTGTTTACACTACTCTCCCATGAATCCCATTTTTGTCCAGTCTGATTCTTACTGTGGAGTCACGAAGACTGACCTTGGCTGAGGCTAGAGAGTACTGCAGTTCTTTGCATTTTCTTCTGGAATCTTTTGTGACTTCCTTGATGAGATGTCGCTGTGCCCTAGGAGAAATTTTGGCAGACCGGCCACTCATGGGAAGATTCACCACTGTTCCAAGTGTTCTCCATTTTTAGATAATAGCTCTTTCTGTGGTTCGATGGGGACAAAGAGCCTTAAAAATGAATGGCTTTGTAACCCTTTCCAGACTTTTTTTTCTTCTTCAAAATTCTCCACTGGAATTTCCTTTGATTGTGCCATTTTATGCTTGCACAAACTGTGTGGTTACCACTTCACTCTGAGGTTAAGGTTCAATATGAGTGAGGTTTAGATTCAACAGGATTGGCTGCAATCAAGCCAGGCTGTGTTCAAACAGTTTAATCAAATTATTAATTAAATTTTGTTAATTGGTTGATTGAGTAACTAAGAGGGTAATTCATTTTTCACATTGGTGATATGGGTGTTTGATAACATAAAATAAATAAAATTAATAAATGAAATAATCATTTGAAAATGTGTTTTCAGTTTTCTGTTGTTTAATATTATATTTTATTTTATCTGAAACCATTCAGAGTGACAAATGTGCAATAATAGAGGAAATCTGGGGCACTGTATATTTAGTAGTTAATGAGTTAATCCTAAAAGTGAAATGTCCTTGTTTCACAAAAGCAATTAATAATAAGTGAACTTAAGGCTTGTTCAGTTTGGTTGAACTTCATAGAAATGTATTTATTAATTAATTTTAAATCATGAAAAATCACAAGGCACATTAAAGGCTCTCCAGGGGCCTTTTACAAATGTATCACAGAGTTGTAGAATTTAATGTAATAACAGTGAGTAAGCCTTGCTTAATTAAATGAGATCTTGTTAATCACATTCTGTATTTGTGGAATCAAATTGAACTGCAACTCTGAAATGTCATGGTATCATTGATCATGTTATCTCATAACTCCCCGGAGTGTAATTTTGCTTGCATAATAAATCATGAAGTAATAAGTAAAATCTAATTTAAGAATAAAATTTAAGTTTGCCTATGAAATTGATAAAGATTTATCTTCATAGATTAAGATTTTTTTCTGTGCCATAAAGTAAAGTACCTATATTCCACAGTGACAAAACTACCTTTTTAATAGTCCGTCCTGAAGTGCAGTTACCCTGTTTATTGATGTTGTTTTTGTCTCTCAAATTACTTGAATAAAATTCGACATGAATAATTACTCAACAAGGACAAATAAACACGCTGTTTAGTGACTGCTAAAACACATTTACTTCACAATGTTAATGTTATCAATAATTACTTTTGTAAATACCATTCTGAAACTTTATTGTGGCTGTCAGCATTCAACAGTGAACACAATAATTAGATATATCTCACGTTCAGACAAGGTCTGGTTATGAATGCATTTACAATAAATTAACCGGAAGACCAACTGATAAACCAGTAGGACCAGAAACAGAGGCTTGTGAAAACTTTGTTTATCCGCAAATATTTATCTGAAATAGTAATTCATTAACATGCATAAAGCATGTTCATCCAAACAGTTTCTCTTTCATTTTTTTTTTCATTTTTATACATCTCGGTAATACCTGAGGAGTTTATATGTCTATTAATCAATACTAGATTAATATTTTTTCAAAAAGTAATGGGAATAAAAGATTAAGAGCGAGAGAGAAATTAGTTTTAATTACTAGCATACACTTAACAAGGTGGATTCAATTATAGATGGCATCTGTGTCCTCTATTTTCCAAAGTGGATACAATTCTGTCCCGCAATACAATAGCAAAGGCTGTCTCCTGCACATGTTTCGCCAATCTAGAAATAACATCTAAAATAACCTTAGCTATGCTTTGATTCATGGGTGCGAATATTTAAAACCAGGTATTTGTCATCTACAACCAATTAGTGATATTCTATTTTTGACATATAATACTGGCACTATTATTATTATTATTATTATTATTATTATTATGCAGCAGATCTAATAAATATTTATTAACCATGTGTCCACATTATTTACCCCACAAAATAAGATGGGTTTTTCCCATCATCATTACTGTACTGTTGAATTATTTTTCTTCCTGTTACTTAGGTTAATAGAATGAAAGGAAATGACACTGTGTTGTGTCTAATGAGGCAAGCGGCCAAAATTCCCAGTTCACGTGGCATTCATGCCAAATGCACCACTGTTCTCTGGAGGCTGATAAAGATGGCATATCTGCACCTGGCTCATTAAACGGAATCAGCATCTGCCGGTCCAACAATATTCTTTTAATTCAATTTTTTTTTCTCCACTAAAAAGCAAACATTAACAGACCGTCCATTTGAATTATTTGAGGATTAGACGGGTTTATCGGCCATATGTAGCCTTTAAAAAAAAAAAAAAGAAAAAACTATGAATCATACCAACAGATTAAGTCTGTCTTAAAATAAAATAAAGTTTTGTATTCTTGTTTTTGTTTTTGTTTAACATCCATCCTCTGGCATGAAATTTGTTAGCCAGTTTTATGACAGAAAACAGAAACTGCAATCAGAAAAACTGTGCTGCATATGGGAAACCACCTCTTTGTGATCACAACTTGTAATCATAACGTGTTTCCCTTTGACATAGTTACACACATGCTTTGAGAAGCCAATGAGCAGTGCCTTTTTGACCTTGAGTAACAAGTGATAACAGGGAAGAGGCTGCAAAACCACTTGCTGACAACACTGCATGCTGCCAGGTGCCACCTGATGGGATATTACTGGCTGAAGGAAAAGGCTTCTGCCTTGAGCAATCCCTGAATGCTTAGCAAATGAGTATTTTTGTCTGAATTCAGTCTCCTACCCAGCCCCTAGCCTGTTCTCAAAATCTTTACAGATTCATCACAGGAAACAGAATCCAAGCAACAAGCCACAGAGTCTCAGATTCTCAGTTCCAGCTGTGAGAAAATCCTTGTTGCTAATGATCTGCTCTGGTGACTTTATAAGAGTTTTGGACACACTTCATTTCTTTGTTCCCTATTTCCTTTTTTTGCAAGAAAGAAAATCTCAAAGGTGTGAGGCGTAGGTTTTTTCTGAACTCAGACTGTGCACTGCTTTTGAATGGGATAACTGATCCGATTCTCATCTGCGCCATTTTCAATCCATTGTAAATAACTGTGATTCCATAGTGAGCATATATTTTACTATTAATGATTGGAGATGAAGTGTATCTCTCACAGCTGATAACCAATAGCTTGCAGGTAACTGGTACATTGTTGCTGGAAGGGGCAACTGCAGTAGTAAGATGGGGAGCCTTTGTTAAATTAAATCAACCCAACCACTGGCAAGATGAAACCCATGTGAAAAATTGTTTTGAGTTCGGGTGTGATTTTGGGTCTTTCAATAAAAGTTCATTTTGACCAAACATCTGAAAGGCTGGTCATTCAGCCTTGGCATGGAATATTAATTCATCAACGGTACACATCACACTCAATCAAAATGTCAGAGGGATTTTTATGACAAAATTACCATTTTCTATTTGCATGATAATTACACCGTGGATGAGGACAGGAGCTATCTGTGTGATGAATCTGATAATCGTTTCATATTGTGTTACATTTTTTTCTACATGATTGACAGTTATAAAAGAGGTAAAGGCAATATGTTTAGTTAACATGGCCAAAAAATATCTATGGAAAGCTCATGAAATACAGTGAAAAGGAGAAACCAATGAAAGCCTACAGTACCACCTGTTCCATCAAAAGAAATTAAGTAAATTAAAGTAAATTAAGAAATTAAGAAATTATCATCAACATAATCTGCAGCAATCAGCAACTGGTCAACCTCATATGAGCATGCATGTACATAAGGCCGACTGCTGTCCAGTGTCCTGTAGGCCTCCATGGCTGTGGGAGGGAGCAGGCATAAATGACAATGAGGAACAGCCCTCTCCATTCCTTTTCCCTCCCCTCCCAGCACCATACCCTTGTTTCGAGAAAATATCAGCCATTTCCTGCTGCAGCATAAAGTGTGGAACATCTGAAGATCTGATGTAACTCTTTGTCAATTCTCAGAAAATTCTTGACACTAAAACAGTTTTAAATACCAATTCCCTGGCACACAATCACCTCTGGCTGGGCTCATTGAGGAAATGTATTTCCTTATGACTTCAGGACTCATGAAAGTTACAGATTTCCATATGTAAAAATCAAACATTCATGCTGTTCTCTATGAACTTTGTACATTCTAAGGCCCCATTTCCCATCGTAATTTCACAGTATTTCAAAATAATGGCACCAGCTAAACAAGATATGACATCCTTTCTCGACTGTAAAGAATTTAGAAGAGGATTCCAGACAGTAGAAATGCAGAACTCCACAGGCAAATATGGAAATAAGAGCAATATTTTACCTTACTCTGCTTATATTCACCTATGCAAAACATTTATTAAAAAGAGCACACAAATCACTGCCTGCTGGCTCCCTGGAAAACCAGATGGCTCAGATATTACACAAATGCTCCCAAGAGAAATGATTTCAAATTTAAATGTGAACATTGTATTTGATTTAAACTATAATCCTCATGAACAATCCTTTGTATTATTGAGAAAACGGAACATTGTTGGTATAAAATCATGAATTGATGCAGAGAGAAAAAGTGACAGAAAATACATTTGTGTTATATTTAAATTACATACATTTAATGCTAATATTTCTACTTTGGTATTTCTACTATGCACATATTGTACATCACTTTGGATAAAAGCATCTGCCAAATAAATGTAATTTAATGTAATGTAATATATTTAGAGCACTGTTGACATGTTTTTTGCTTGAAATGTTTGACAACCAAATGCAGAGAACACATTTTTAGCCCATGCATTTAGGAACCACAGTAGAGGGAATGTGAAGTGCTGGAAAGCTGGGAAACCTCACAAATATATATGAGATTTTTTTCACAATGGTGCTATATAAGACAAGTTTAAGACCCCTTTGATCAAGAACACTCTCCAGGATGCAGGCAAAGATATGTCAAAGACTACCACAAAGAGAAGACTACACTAGCATGACCGCAGAGGATTCATTTCAAGATGTAAACCACTGATAAGCCTCAAGAACAGAATGGCTTAGAGGAGTTAGAGTTTGCTGTTTGCTAGAAAGTACGTAAAAATTATTTAGTAGTAGTATTACCTGTATGAAAAGTGAAAAAGTTAAATAAAAAGGGAAGAAGTATGGAGAAAGAATGGAATTTCTCATGATCCAAAGTAGGCTTATCATCTGGGAAACATGGTGGAGTGTTACAGCTTGATGATGTAACTGCTGATAGCAGCCGCAGGATGAATTCTGTTTATGGAAACATTCGGTCAGATCCAACCAAATGCCTCAAAACTCACTGGAGAGCACTTCACCTTGCAGCAGGTCAATACTGCTAAAGCAATCAAAGAGATTTCAGGACTAAAGGAGAATGTTCTTGACTGGCCAAGTCAATCACCCATTCTGAATTCAAATGAAAATGCATGTCACTTGCTGAAGACAAGACTGAAGGCAAAACACCCCAGAACAAACAGGAACGGAAGATGCAAGATGCTACAGTACAGACCTGGCAAAGTCATTTATTATTATTTATTTATTATTATTATTATTATTTATTATTTATTATTAAGTATTATTAATACTCAGTCATTTAATGCAAAGGATTTGCAACCAAGTACTAAATATGATGAATTTATTTCAGATTATGTGAATTTTTCCTATTACTTTTATTCTCTTAGGAAACTTTAACTAAAGATAACAGTCTGCACTATAACCTCATATTCTTTGTTTCATTTCAAATCCAATGTGCTCAAATACAGAGCCCAAACAGCAAAAATGGCATCACTGCCTCAATACTTATACACTGCACTGTATATGTAGGAAAATAAAAATTATTAATAAAACCACGTAATTCTCTGTTAAACACTTTTACATTTTAAATCGATTTCGTACTCTGATTTGACATGTTATTTCAGTCCATTATGGCAGCTCTGAGAGCGAGAGAGAGGGAGAAAGAGAGAGACTGTGTGGCATGCCCCTCTTGTCCTGTCAGCAGGTGACCTAATGCATCATAACAAAGTTGTAAACTGCATGTGTTGCTCCTTATTTGATATGGAATATGTCTACTTGAATTCTGTGAGAATAGAAAACAATGAGAACTAAATATCATAGTTCATCGAGTATTGCCAGGACTCAACACAGGAACAAAATATCTTCTCATCTCACGACAGAAAGGTGAATATCCATTGGAAAATGTAATGTAAAATGGGTTTATGACATCAACTCCTTTCACTGAATTATTGAACAAAACGGATGCTCTTTGGAGGTCAGCATGCTCTGACAAAGGCGTCCATTTCCAAAACACATGCGCTTTGGTTTTGTAATTTTGGTAAAGGGAAGCTGCTGGACTAAATGCTTCCATTTAGCTGCTGCATCATCACTATTTAGGTTGACAGGATTTCCATCAAGCTCTGCGATCTCTGCAAGACTCTGCCACAACCAGCATGGAGGCCATTAAAGGGAAGTTTAAACTCCATGTCTGAGACTGTAATGACCCATTCAGCAAGTGAAGTATGATCATCCGTAGCCTCTTATTATCTTAACAGACAGACCAATTTAGAGATTGCTGCAATGTTTCCTCATGAAGGCAAAGTGGAAATTAATCACATTCATACACCCAGAAAAGTTTTGGCTCAGGAGTGTTGGAATATTAAAAAGGCTAGAAGTAGAAGAGGCATCCATGCACTGATTTTATCTTATCCTAAACATGTTTAATACATATAAATGTCCATATTAATGATTTATTAAGAGTCAAAACTATTAATGCTGTTATATTGGGCAGAAGCCTGTGCAAGGTGCACAAAGGAGTAATTGTAAATAACAAAAAGCCACAGTGAATAAAGAGTTAGCCACAAGACCAGAAATTGATTCAAGGGGAGAATATATATTCAGTTTAATGATCAGGCTCCATCCATTGACATTTGGAAAATCCAATATTCAACCTCGGAGAATGGTGTTTCTTTAAGTCTCTTCCGCCTGGCCAAGTGGTTTTCAGCATAATGCCGAGACCAATAAACATTTATAAGCCCCTGCGTGCCGTTTCCTCCCACTCCCACCAACCATGGGAAGGCAATAACACTCCACTTCACCTATACTGCCCGCAGCTGCACCTCCATGCTGGGCTGAAGGCACACTTTCACGATGATGAGCATAAATCTTACAAGGCATCTGCGCATGGCTGATCAGGAAAAGGGAAAGGATTCATATCATTGGACCAAGCCTCTTGTTCTCAGGCAAAACAATTCCCAAGGATGCACATAAGAAAGTGGTTATGGGGAACACAGGAAATGGCCAACTTGAGGTTTGACACTTTGTGGCTGAACCCTTTCTCGTGGTCCAGTATTTCAAATAATTAAAGCTAAACTGGAGCAGTAATCTGGCTCAGAGCAGCGAGAAAATGTCTCTGACCACTTTTACAGTTTATGTCATTTTCCCCTGGGTGCACTCAGAAATGGCCATTATTCTATGTTAAAGGAGAGTTGAGCCTTTGTATGACATGAAATGCTCTATGGCATTTCGTAGAGAGTTTTAAGTGCTCTGTCAAGTGACTCATTTGTTTGAGGAAAACTGACTGGATTCTCTTAGAGAGGGATATCCCCAGGATCAGATAATGGTAAATACCCCCCACTGATTTGCTTAGTAGCTCTGGAATTAAAGTGCAAATGAGACAAATAAGGAGGACCCTTTCTCTCTTTGTGAAATTGTTGCACACAGTTTCAGCAGCTGAGCAGTGTAATTAGGTGGCCTGCAGAGAAAGTCATTACATGGGAGGCACTGTGAATACCTTGCACAAAAACAGGAGCAGTGACACACAGCAAGAGCTGAACACACAGCATGTTACAGACTTTTAAAATGGCTTGGTTCCTGCTGTTGGCCTGACTCTCTGTGGCTGTGACCATACGGGAAGCAGCTGTAAGGCCCACGGGAACAGGCATAGAGTGGAATTTCCTCTCTGACTGTCGTAAAGCAATTCGCCAGGTGCAGAGTCTGATATTGTCGGGACAGAGTGGCCCGTAAGACCTTGGCATCTGGTTTTGCGACAGTTAACAGGTGACACCTCTTTTCTATGGTCAAGCAATTCTAAAATTATCCCAACATCCTGGAGGTTTCAGATGGCAAGTGGTAGGGTCGCATGGTGGAAGTGGGGCAAGTTGCTCAGGACGGTTGAGGGACAGTCACAGTGCCCTCGCCTGGTGTCGCTGGGTAACTTGTCTCCCAACCTTCATAAGGAGAGAAATTTACTCACGCACACTTTTTGTTGGGAAGTAAATCCCGATTTGGGTCGAGTGCATTGATACACTACACTATGCGGTCTTGATGCACTGTGGAGGGACATTGAGAGTTGACGGTTGGTTCATGTGAAAGATTGTGCAGTTGTTTCATGTTTTTCGGAGTTTTCATGACAATCACGAGAACAAATATTCATATTTGGTATGGTTTTTATGGTCTCTGTGCGAGTGATGCTCTGGTTTAGGTTTTAAAACCAGCAAACCTGTAGAAAATCTATTTTAATCAATTTGTAAGTAAACTGTATTTTTGGGACACTCCTCCTAGTAGCCTAAATCCATCTGTCTGATCCTGTCTGAACCAAATTCCAATCTTCCCCCTCCAAGTACATTTATGGTTTTATGACCCTTTTGTGGCGACATCCACCTGCCTGCGCTGGGTTCTTATAGGAGAGGAACAGGGCCCTCGGGGAGTCTGCAATCAGACTTCCCACACAAGACTCTTTCTGTGTGTAGACTGCTGTCAGGTATGCTCATCTTTATCTTTGATTGTTAGACTATTTTCTAAATTCTGTAACTACAAATTGACTATTTTAAGTGTATAACCTACCTGACATTAAAACTGTTAATGACTTGATTTGTGTGGTCTTGGTCAATGTTTCGTTCTTGTAAAAGCCTTCTAAGTCGGTTTCCCCCAATTATGACTAGGGAACTGCCCGTTGGACTTGTTTGATCACCAAGTTTTCAGTTAAGGCGGGACCGTCAGCAGAACCAAGTTGATCCTGGGATGACCAATATTGGCCCTTTCGGAGTCCCTGAACCTTAATTAGGTTATACTCCCCATGAGGGAAATCTCACAACCGCTGTGTCGTCTGCAAACATCTAGTTAAATTGTCGTTACGGGCGTATCCGCGGTGCGTACCGGGTGAAACTGCGTTGACCCTCGGTGTAGAACTTCAGACGAACTGAGGTCCATTCTAAATCAAGCCTAAATTCTAATTTGGAACATAACTTGTTAATGAATATGGAGTCAGATTATTACGAGGGTAAAACCTATTAACTGTTACGCTTTCTTGCTGTGGTCATGGATATATTTGATGTGTTGTTCCGCGCATTTGTGAATATTCTGATGCTCCCATTGGAATATTGACAGTCCGGCGACAGATCGGATATATCTCTGATGACAGCATAGCCCCGTTTACGAACGGAGAGTAACCTGAATGCTACTGATCCGTTTCGGGCCAGTTTTAAGCGGGATATGAAGCAGCGCCTTCATATCTAACCTGTGGCAACGGAACCAGTGCATTCTTAATTATAATTGTGCCCTGTTCTTACGAACAGAGGAAAATAACTAACATCTCCGGTTTTGAATCACACCAGCCAAGGGAGAACACGCGATACCTTCCCCTCCAGCTACAAACCCTCATTGGTCTAGCTGTGAGGTGTTTACAAGTGGTGACCTCGACGTGATATGGAGTATCTGGAGTGTTCCCTGAAGTTTCTGCTGGTGTTTTTCATCCCGGCGTGATACCCTTCACTGTGGGTATCTCGCATTTTCTTCTCTGGGTTTCCTGATCCTTGGTGTGGTGAGTGACACAATTCTCATATATTAGCCTGTGCTAGGGAGAGTTTTTAGCCACTGTGCAGGGGATCGACATATCCCAGACAGGCCTGGGACCGTAGAAACCAGGCTTTTTCCATATTACTACCCTTCGGGGGAATGCATAAACAGGGAAAGAGAGAAGCTTAGGCTGGCATGTTTTAGGAAATGTGTTGTGATAATACGGCAAAATGCGTTTTAGAAAAAACTAGCCTATAGCAATAGATGGTTGCGTATGTATACGAGACTGTAAACGTGTGTAGAAAGGAAGGGAGTTTTGATGCAAAGCTTACTACTGTTTCTGCACAGAGGCGCAGAAACCTCTGCTCAAACTCAGGAAAAATGAGGCGCTGGTGAAAAGCCAGTGCATTTTGAAGGTGAACAGGGAGAAAGTTTATAGCTGCCAGTAAGCGTGTGCAATCACAGAATGCACACGCGAAGAAGTTTGAACTTTGCTAGGGGGCTAACCCAGGAAAAGTGGCAAGCTTCTTGTTATATTTAAATTAAATAATATTAAAACACTGCTGAATGCTGAATCAGGTGCATAACCTCGGCTTCGAAGTTCCAGCCCTGAAAGCAGAGTCTGTGCTGATCCTTAAACCCAGGTATGGCCCTGCGGCAGTACACACGTCTCAAGACCTCTGACAGTGCAGACTGCAGCTGCACCAAGTTTTGAAACTGTTCGTATCTGTCCGGAGAAAACCATACTTTAAGTCTCAGAGATCGAGGCCGGTACCAGTGTAGTCACTGAACCTCTGAGTACCGCGCCCGATGTAATGTCACATGACCGCTGAGTGCCACGGCAAATGCAAGTCTCCATCCCTCTGAAAGTGTAGCCTCAGGCTACAACAAGGGTGGCGACCGTCTGGAATTTGCCACATGTGGGACTCATGTCTAAAGACCTCTGAGACTGGTGAAAAGGTATCAGGACACAGAACTTCTGCATTTCTGAGGTGCTGGAACCAAGGTCCTTGGCCTGTGTTATCTGTCTCAGTAAACAGTGGTGTACTCTTAATTAAATAAATAGGTTAGGATTTATGAAACAGTTGAGATAAGCCAGTGTAGAAGGTAAAATTCCAACATGGCTTACAACCAACCAAAAAATAGACTTTGGCCTATTATAAATAAAATAACCATTAGCCTAGAGCTAAATTAAGTTATGTAGGCATAGGTGTGCCACCATTCACCTTTCTTTAGAAAGCTCGCTTTCAAAAAAGTGTAGTGAATTCTGGAGTACCCTATTGTTTTCATCTGAGTTTTTGTTCTGTGTCTTAGCAGCACAAGGATGAAACCAGAGGATTTTAATTAATAAGATTAACTAATAATATATTAATTATTAATGCATGCCTGTGCACGCCATTTAGAAACTGTTAGAATTCACTAACCGACTTATTTGGGTGCCAATTAAATTAGCTAGGGCATGTTAGATACTAGAGATCTAATGGTATTTTTGTGTGAATTTCACCATAGCACAACATATACATATTAGAATCTTTGTCAAACCATTGATAAGCCAGTCAATGCCATAAATGAATATAATGTCATCAAACTTTAACTCAACTAATAAGGGCCAGTATCATCTGTGCCTGCAATGAAAATTATTTAAGGAAGAAGTCTTCCAAACTACATATCTCAAATAAATAAATAAATAAATAAGGAGAAGAAGCAATTACTCCTAAGTTTACATAAAGTTTGTCTTTTAGCATTAAAATGTTGAAAGAGGGGTCATTTTTTGGCAAGGACTGGCTTACTGGTCTCACTTTATTCTACTTTTTCACAGTTTCCTCTCCTTAAATTCCCTCCTTCCTTTTCATTTACTGTTCCTCCTCCTCCTTTCTCCCTTCTCCCCATCTGTCTGTCTTGTTCTGTTTCCCCCCCTTCTCTGTCAGTTGTTGAATATTTAAGGAACAGTAAACCTACACTCCCAAGACAGTGTCTGATTTTCTTTTTGTTTTTTCATCTTTTTATTTTTTGTCAGTTTTGGTTTAACCCCCAAATTATGCAGACAGTAACCCTACATAGATTTTCTCTTCTTTGCACAAATACAGGCAAGAAGTTAGCACCTCAAGCATCGGTGACAGACCAGTTGGGTGGAAATCTCTGAAGGGGTCATAAACATGTCAGCAGCTCATTTAGCCAACTCCTAACTTTAAACAGGCCCCCTGGTGTAGCACCAGAGCAAATTTTACAACACCCAATTTGTTACATTAGGGGATCCACCCATCCCATTAAGAACTTCACAGTCATCTAATCTAACAAGAGCACATAAACCAGCACACATCCAATCCTAAACAGCGCACATATAGGACACAATAGAAACACTATCCTATGTGATTCTATGAATTTCTTGGTGCAATAATGAATTTCTCTTATACCATTAACACATAGTATTAGACAACATTTCTTCAGTCTGCTTCAATTAAACTATTTTACCGTAATTACCATTCCAGTAATTTTCAACTTTTTAATAAATGTATGTATGTAGGCATTGTATGTTTCTGAACACTACTTGTCTTATATGTCTTAATTTATGATTTTGGTGTTTTTCTTTATTTTTTGTTCTTTATTTTTATACTATCATTTTCAATAACCATCCACACAAAATGTATTGGGTTCTTTGTTTCTTTTCCTTTAATTCACCCAGAACAGGTGTACCCAAATTCCACTACCATACGCTCTATCGGCGTAGTAGTGAAGAATCAGGTTCTAAAATTAGATCACCTTACCGGGTATATCACTATGAGGGGCACAGAGACCATATTCACCACTCGCATGTGTTGTCATGAAAGCTCCAGCTATATCATCTGTACCTGTAACACCTTACAACCTTTTTCTCCCAATGATACCAAATTCATTAGTGTGCAGTCTTTGCATGGCCACGCTGACGCTATCCAGGTTTCCCACACACAATGGTGCGTCATCAGCGAGATGAACTCTTTCTCGTATGGAGGTCTGACCTGTCCAGCAAACCACACTTTCTGCTTGGAAGTGACGGAAGATTTGGCCATGGGTCAGATCAACATTCTAGGCCGAGTTCCACTGGAGGTGGACGTCTCCCCGTGGTGGGAGGACACATTCTACGAACAAGGAACGCGGGCCCTGACTGACCTAATGAGTTTGGTATAACAGATCATCCGTGACACCAATTATCACATCAACCAGGCTTAGGTGGAGGTGAATCTGGCCAAAAGAACGGCGGAGATCCTGGCCAGCTCCTCTACCCCACCTGGTGGGATTGGGTGTTCCGAGGGTGCGTCATCCCTAGCGCAGTCATCTTTACCATCACCCTGGTTCAATGCTGTTATTTTCGACACCTGATACACTCTCTGCGCCCCTCCACTCATGCTGCATTGGTTCTCAGCCCCCTCCAGTTTCCAGCGAGGCCGGGCTTGAGACCATAAACACCGGACCTGGACTGCTGTCAAAGTTGGGCATTTTCAGTGACCCCTGGGACAGCGTTCTGTTTGTCCCACGGGGCCAGAGAGGGGAACTGTAAGGCCCACGGGAACAGGCATAGAGTGGAATTTCCTCTCTGACTGTCGTAAAGCAATTCGCCAGGTGCAGAGTCTGATATTGTCGGGACAGAGTGGCCCGTAAGACCTTGGCATCTGGTTTTGCGACAGTTAACAGGTGACACCTCTTTTCTATGGTCAAGCAATTCTAAAATTATCCCAACATCCTGGAGGTTTCAGATGGCAAGTGGTAGGGTCGCATGGTGGAAGTGGGGCAAGTTGCTCAGGACGGTTGAGGGACAGTCACAGTGCCCTCGCCTGGTGTCGCTGGGTAACTTGTCTCCCAACCTTCATAAGGAGAGAAATTTACTCACGCACACTTTTTGTTGGGAAGTAAATCCCGATTTGGGTCGAGTGCATTGATACACTACACTATGCGGTCTTGATGCACTGTGGAGGGACATTGAGAGTTGACGGTTGGTTCATGTGAAAGATTGTGCAGTTGTTTCATGTTTTTCGGAGTTTTCATGACAATCACGAGAACAAATATTCATATTTGGTATGGTTTTTATGGTCTCTGTGCGAGTGATGCTCTGGTTTAGGTTTTAAAACCAGCAAACCTGTAGAAAATCTATTTTAATCAATTTGTAAGTAAACTGTATTTTTGGGACACTCCTCCTAGTAGCCTAAATCCATCTGTCTGATCCTGTCTGAACCAAATTCCAATCTTCCCCCTCCAAGTACATTTATGGTTTTATGACCCTTTTGTGGCGACATCCACCTGCCTGCGCTGGGTTCTTATAGGAGAGGAACAGGGCCCTCGGGGAGTCTGCAATCAGACTTCCCACACAAGACTCTTTCTGTGTGTAGACTGCTGTCAGGTATGCTCATCTTTATCTTTGATTGTTAGACTATTTTCTAAATTCTGTAACTACAAATTGACTATTTTAAGTGTATAACCTACCTGACATTAAAACTGTTAATGACTTGATTTGTGTGGTCTTGGTCAATGTTTCGTTCTTGTAAAAGCCTTCTAAGTCGGTTTCCCCCAATTATGACTAGGGAACTGCCCGTTGGACTTGTTTGATCACCAAGTTTTCAGTTAAGGCGGGACCGTCAGCAGAACCAAGTTGATCCTGGGATGACCAATATTGGCCCTTTCGGAGTCCCTGAACCTTAATTAGGTTATACTCCCCATGAGGGAAATCTCACAACCGCTGTGTCGTCTGCAAACATCTAGTTAAATTGTCGTTACGGGCGTATCCGCGGTGCGTACCGGGTGAAACTGCGTTGACCCTCGGTGTAGAACTTCAGACGAACTGAGGTCCATTCTAAATCAAGCCTAAATTCTAATTTGGAACATAACTTGTTAATGAATATGGAGTCAGATTATTACGAGGGTAAAACCTATTAACTGTTACGCTTTCTTGCTGTGGTCATGGATATATTTGATGTGTTGTTCCGCGCATTTGTGAATATTCTGATGCTCCCATTGGAATATTGACAGTCCGGCGACAGATCGGATATATCTCTGATGACAGCATAGCCCCGTTTACGAACGGAGAGTAACCTGAATGCTACTGATCCGTTTCGGGCCAGTTTTAAGCGGGATATGAAGCAGCGCCTTCATATCTAACCTGTGGCAACGGAACCAGTGCATTCTTAATTATAATTGTGCCCTGTTCTTACGAACAGAGGAAAATAACTAACATCTCCGGTTTTGAATCACACCAGCCAAGGGAGAACACGCGATACCTTCCCCTCCAGCTACAAACCCTCATTGGTCTAGCTGTGAGGTGTTTACACAGCAATACAAACTGTTATGGCTGTTGGCCTAATTTCCGCCAGGGACAGTGTGGACATGTCTCCAGAAATTTTGCAAAACAACAATTTTTTGTCCCCAGCACTTTTTTTTAATGGTCATAAAATTTTTCTCTTGAAAATGTTCAGAAAATAACTTGCACATTAAGGGCATGGCAGAAACACCACTAGGACTCTGGAAAAATGCCTCTCCTTCAAGTACGTTAACTGACTCTCGCATAGCCCTCTGAGGGGGAAGCAGAGTTTAGTCTTTTGTGAGAAGTGATGACATGCAGGGAATTGCCAGCTAAGTGCAAAGCAAGCAAAGCCTTAAGGCACCAGTATAATCAAAACAAAACAAAACTTTTTGTTTGAAACGACTTGCTCTGAACAAGAGATAAACAAAAAGTTTATCTCATGCAGTGATTTGTTTTATGGCCCAGTGTGTGCAAGCCCTCAGCTCAAACTGCACAAGTAGTTCACAAGTTCACAAACCTCCCCCTGTCTACAATTGGTACATCAAAATACCACACTGTTGGCTGCATCATAGTTGACTGGCTGGGGGCAGAGTTCAACTTTATTTTCCTGTTTATCTCATCATGGTACTGTCCTGTAGCAGGTTGTGTCCAGAGAGTAATGTTTATTGTGTGAACTGGACTCAATGTGTTCATGGCTATGAGTAACTGTCACAAAATGAGTATTGTGCCTTAACAGACCTGTAGGCTACTTTGTAGTTGTTCCAATGACCTTCGGTATGCACTTATTGTATGACGCATTGGATAAAAGTGTCTGCCAAATAAATGTAATGTAATGTGTCTAGATAGAATACAGGAGATTTCAGGAAATTATCCAATAGATGCCATGATAGAAAAATTGTGGATTATTCCTCCTTTCAGGAAGAAAGTTGTCCTCATTTGTTAGCCAAACTGAGGATAAAGTGTTTGAATAGAAAGGTAGTCAAATTAAAGATAGAGAGATTTGTAACGCTAGGTAGGTAGGTAGCTAACTTGTAGCTGGCTAAATCGTTACTAGTTTCCCCATCTTTTATATGTAGTTTCCTCATCTTTTATTTGGCTACCTTATTGTCTCAACAATTTATCTATAGTTTTATAGATGAAGTCAAAATTTCCTTGATTTAATTCTTCAGTCGTGGCAAACCTATTGGATAGGACTTCACTTCCTGAAATCTCCCCTATCCCATCTGAATACTTTTGAAATGAATACTTTTGAACGAAGTGTTTCTGAACTGGACATTGGACATTGTCATCTTTATGATCAATCAGGCATTTTAAAGGCAGTGAAATCTTCTCAAATTCCTGGCATGGAGTTTCCATGAACTTGGGTGTCAATAAGTTGTGCAAAGCAATTTGGAAAAATCTGTGTGACAAGTTTGTGTGCCCCTCAGTAGTGTGAAGTGACATAAAACGAAGAACATAGAGTTCTTCATATTGAGTATACTGAAAATGGTTTCCGGTGACGTATTTGGCAGTGGTTGTTTTTGTTGAAAAGTTTGTACATTGTTTGGAGTATGCCTACTTTAGCAGTTATTGCTAGCTAGCCAGCTATTGAGAGCTAACTAGCAAAATCTGGTTGTGTTGGATCTCCTGGACCTTATAAAGCACCCCACACCTTTGGAATCAAAGTAACACCAATGCTGATGACTATTCCACCTATTCCACCTGTTTTACAATTGCTTTCCATTTTTAATGGTGCGTTGGATTCCTCTGTGGTTGTCAATACCTCCTTGGCTGACTTTGTTTTCCTTTCCCGTTCATGCAAGGTTGTGCTATCTCTCGGCCTAACAGCTCAGACACTGAATCAACACTATTACAGCGTTTTACTTCAGTGGTTCTTTTGGAAGCTTTGTGATCATGTTGAGATATGGCTTCCCAATCTGGCACTTTATAAATGGTTTTGTAAAACAGATTAATAAACTCATTAATTCTGCAATTCGAGAATATTCTCATTTATCAATGGTTAATTAACTTGTTTTGATCCTAGAGCGCATCTTGAATGCCTATTAGTACTAAGCCTTTTTTGGGGAAAAAAATTCCTCTGAAATTGTTTTATGTAATCTGTCAAATGCCTCTCTCTTCCTGGTAAAATGCACACAGTGACAAGCAGCGCAAGCAGGCCACAGAGTGGACTGTTTATTCCATGTTCTGCATTTCCTGTATGTTTCTAGATGGTTTCAATCTTGATCATCTATATAGATTTTATGCGGCAAACAAATCAATGTCCATATCTAAACATGCATACACATTACTGGCTGATGAAAGATCTTGTTTCACATTTGAAGAATAATCCCTACGTAGAATCTAGTGGAACAGGTAAAGTCAAGAGTGAACTGCAGCTTACTGAAGGTAAGGTAAGTTGGTACGATGGATTTGTGTTTGGTTCACAGCAACAAGTAAAACTCTGATCTCCTTAGGTGGAATGCCCTCTGTGAGTGAAGCTTGTTTCCTATACATCCATAATCAGTGTGTAAGCCCTTAAGCGAGAACCATGTCAGTTTATTGCAAACTATTCCCGATGTGAGACTACAGAGGCTTATCAACTGAATAACATAAGTGGAGTATCATGTGCTCTAGGGGAGGCAACACAGGTGAAAGGGGCAATTTTGGCTGGATATGTCCATTTAGAGATATTATGATATTTAGCTTCACATTGAAACAGAAAAATGAACAAAAAAGTTCTAATATGCAGACTTACATTTTTAAATTATTCATTAGCTAATCTGCAAATGTTCCTAATAAATTTAATGAAAGTTCTAATGCAACTTTCTCTTTAACTGTTTGTGTCAATATTCAAAATGAACAACATTTAATTGGAGGAAAAGATCCCCCCCCCCCCTTCACCTGTGGTGCCTGCCCTTAAAAACCAATGTGTTAAAATACACAGTGAACTCACACTGTACTCATGAATGAATATCAGTTATACAAGATGTTTTTTATAGACAGTGTGTATAAATCCAATGATGTTCATTCTTTTTAGAGCACAGGGTGCAATTCCCACCCTAATTTAGAATGTCCAATTATCTGGAACCACAGCCGCATTTATGTGTGAACCCCACTGCCGATTTGCAAAAATGAAGACATTTCTTCCACGTCTCCTATGAAAGACATGGTGTCACTAGCTGCTTCTTTTCGCACCACAGACTACAGATCAGCTTGCATACACTGGAGTTGGAGGAAGAAATTTCATATGGAGATTTGACATGCAGTCCGTGGGTTTCCGATTAGCGGGGGTTGCTAGAGAGCAATGAAATGTAGACCTTTACCCACTTAACCCCTCCACACTCTGAGTGATGCAATGGCCAATTGCATGTCGCCCTATGAAGCTACTGACCACAGTTGGCACTGGCACAGTCCGCATTCAGTCCGAGACCAAATGAGTCACACATCAGTTCCTGACCAAATTCCTGACTTTGTGGTCCCAGTGTAGCAAAAGAGTTCGAGATTTGTCTGAGTCCGAGGTGGAATTTGAACCTGTGCCTCACCGCTCGTCCGAAAGTTTTCTTTGGCAAACGTGTTACCAGTCAGCTAAAGGCGCAATCGCACATAGCCAAGGGCACTCTCATAACTTTTGAATTTGAGGGTTGTGTCGCCAGAGAGTCCTGTCATTGTAACCGGCTATGAGACCTTCGCTTTACTGCACCTTTACTGTGCTTCACTAGCAAACTAGCCGATCTATACCAGCACAAAGGTCTGAAACAAGCGTTTGACTAGGCCACACTCTGGGACAGGTGCTGGTGTGACATCACCTCCTTTGGGGCATGTAATGAGTTCAGGGAATCTGGTGGGCACTGCTCTGTAATCTGTCCCAGGAAGGACAGCATGTTGCCCCAATGCTAGTTAAGCCCCCTCCCATTCCCCAGCCTCAGAGTGACAGAAGGGGGTTTAAACCACACACCTGCTGTAGCACTTTTCTATCCAAGAGCCAGGCTTAAGCATGCAAGTTAGGCTGACATCCACAGTGATGCCCTGCTGCTCCTCTCTTCCTTGCAGCTGTTGCCTTTGAGCACCTGTTGTTCTCATTTCCACTCCAGTGATACTGCTAGGATAGTAAAATGTACCTGAGATGAAGGAAGGTCATTCAGTCTAACTACTACAACGATCCTGCCTTGTTTGAGTGAATAATTTTAATGTCCACTGATTGAAGGCTTATACTGTATGCTGTCAACCTCCTTTGCAAATATGAAAGCTTGTCTCATCACTAAGCAGAAAAAAAAATCTGTTCCTAAAATGAATTATGGGTGAATCATGGGTGCCATAAAGAGCTAACAGAGTGATGCATGAATCATGAAATGGGTGGAGCTACTTTGTGTAACAGAAACTCACTGATTTTTACCTGTATACATCACACTATTTTGCAATGAAGAAAAGAGTTATTTGAAGAATTCAGTGCATTCAGATTGTGTAAATGATTGCAGCACAAGGCTCTCTCTGTCTTTGTGCTTGAGAGACGTTAAATACAGAACATGGCTGGCATTTTACAGTATATTAAGGGAAACAAAATATGTATTATTTACAATTGTGAATCATCTTTCTAAACTACTCGTTATCCACCTCTGATCATCACATGTCCCTGTGTAAATAACTGTGCTGTCGACAAAACCATCACCACCTGGGCCATGTTTGTTCAATGGCAGCTGCTTCAGGCCCAGGTGTTTTCCCTCTGATTAGTCATAATGAGTTTTGATCTATGATGTGACAAACATGCCTTCTCAGCTTCTCTTACTTGTTTGTTTGAAAGCTGCAGCACATCTGGTGGCCAATTCTGAGATGGAAAAGCAAGTGGGTTGGAGTGGGCTTGAATAGTTTGTACCGAAGTGATTGATTTGTCATCATTTTTTGCAAGTCTTCAGAATGGAATTGATTCAATATCTTGCAGTTCTCTATTTGTTAACATAAGACCTTCTCACTTTCATAACCTTGAACTGGTGCTTTCAATTTTTTCTATGTTGACACAGCGTATTTCATATATGGTTTTTGAGTAAAGGGTAGCACAATGACAGCTGAGATTTAGCCTCTGTTCCCCCATTGATTCAGCATGACCTTGTGTGACAGAGGTCACAGCCACAGGTGGCACTCTGCCCACACCATCATGTAGCCACGGTGCTTTCATATATGTGACACACTATCAGAGGTCTTCCCACTCCGGTCCATCACCACACCGAAAGTAATCAGTGAATTGGTCCAGTTGTTTTAAAGGGTTGGCTTCTCTGACAAGATCCTAACTGACTAGGGGACCAATTTCACCTTGCGGCTAATGAGACAGCTCCACCAGCAGTTAGGCATCAAAGCCATCCCTGCTGGACCAGTCCCTACCATCCATCATTCCATTTCAGGCCAGGAAGCACAAGTGTTCTACAACAGAAGATACACCTCAAAGACCCACTCCTACCTGTTAGCTGCCATACCGGGTGCCTATATTGGATTTCCACCATGCAGGACCTGGGATGGGATCAAACTATTGTCCAGTGAATGGAGCAGCTCCATCGTGACAGTCCTGAAGAAGATGGATCCCTCAGGGTATGTGTGAACTTCAGAATGCTCAATGCAGTCTCTTAGCTTTAAACATGCCCAATGTACTGAAAACCTCCTGGAGAAGATCAGCCAGTTCAAGTTCATCACAACTCTGGACCTCTGCAAGGGGTATTGGCAGGCTCCCCTGGAAGAGCAGTATTAGGAATACACAGCATTCAGAACCCCCTGGGAGTGTACCAGTTCATTCCCTTCAGATTGTATGAAGCACTGGCCACATTTCAGTGTCTCATAGACTGTGCAACTTAGGGTTGCAAGGACTGCTTTGTGGCACATCTGGATGATGTTGTATTCTTTAGTAGCACCTGGGATGAACATCTCCAGCATCTTTGCTGGGTCCTGCAGTGAATCCACAAGGCTGGGCTGACTTTGAACTTGCAGAAATGTGAGTGAGCAAAGTGAGAAAGAAGGTACCTGGGCTGCCTGTTGGGGAGGAGTCCGAACACAGGTGGACAGAGTGGAGGCCATAAGAAACATTTGATGACCCTGCTCCAGAAATCAGTTGAGGTCCTTTTTTTGGGCTGGTAAATTAGTGCTGGTGCTTCATTCCAAACTTTGCCTCCATCACCATGTTTCTCTACCAAAGCTGCCAAGAACTCAGTTGTTTGAACTGAGGAGTCTCACAGCATTTGCCATCCTCAAAGGGCATCAGTGCTTGTCCCCAGTTCTCCAAAGTCCAGACATAAGGTAGAGGTTCTTGGTGTAGGTTGATGCCTCCGCAGAGGGCATTGGGGCAGTGCTGGCACAGGGAAACTGGGGTAGGATCAAAATGTCCTTCACCTGAGCCACAAGCTCCTGCCCAGAGAAACTAAATGTTTAACAATTGAGAAGGAGTGCCTTGTAATCAAGTGGGCCCTGGGCAGTCTGTGATACTACCTGCTGGGCAAGGAGATCAGCCTTACTGACTATCAAGCTCTCACCTGGATCCAAACAGTGAAGGAGCACAAAGCCATGTGAGGAGATGGTATCTGGAACTATAGCACTTCAGGTTTCTTATCTGCCAAAAAGCAGGACAGCACAATATCACTGCAGACTTCTTGTCAGGATTTCCAAACTTCAGCAATCTGGATGGGAAGGGATGTAATGTGATAGAGGGCTCTGTCCCACACCATTATGTAGCTACAGTGCTTACTTCTGTTTCATGTTGTCATGTTATTCACCATTCATACATACACCTCTACTCATTCTCATGAAATGCACATGCACATGCACCCTAACTTCAGGGAGTGCACACCCAACTTTTAGCTCACAGCTCAACACATGCCAATTCCTAGTTCACACACACACACACACACACCACCTCATCAACTCCATATTCTTGCCCTAGCAGGCTCAAACAGTTGTTTTTGAAATAATCTATATACGAAAATGCTTTGCAACTATGTATTTTACTCATCTGTACATTTTGGGGAGTATCTGTTTGTCTGCCATTTGTTTTGCGGTGTTTTTGTTTTCTTTGTCTGTTGTTTTTTGTGCGTCCAGCCAGTTGGAAAACTTGGTAAAAACTTGTGTCATCGTGGCAGAAGGACCCAACTAAGACTTGGCAACTCAGGTTGGCTTCATGGTGCCTGCATTTTGCCAGCCATTTTGGGAACGCACCACATGAAATTCAACGGCTTTGTAAAATACAAATAACTTCTGTGTTGAAATTGAAGTACTGTGTCATTTGTCATTTGTTAATAGTTAACTGGCAGAAAATATGCTCTGGTGGGAGGGGCTAAGGATTGACAGGGACCCCCCAGTCCTGATTTCTAGTGATGGACAAAGCAGTTCTTTTCAGTGTACTGAATCATTAGAATCAGTTCATTAAAAAGATTTGTTCAAAAGATTTGTTCACCACTTGACCGGAGCTCCGACTGCATAGTCCCACTCACTGAACTGAAACACAGCCGAACGTTCAGTTCAGCTCGCTAACTAGTGAACTGAGAATGGTCATTCATGAAGGATAAGCCAGTGAGCTGAGAATTTAGTTGGATAAAGATACCGTTTGCAAACTGAAAGCTGCTATAACAAAGTCCTACCGTATTATGTATAGCACGTATATTTTCACGACACCTAATTATTAAATAAAATATTTGGTACTACTTCCTACTTCGAGACTTCAAGACATGAGATGGAGGGAGAGGGAGAGGGGCGGGCTTGAGCGACTCAGCGACTGTCTATCACTCAGGGCTCATGTTCACTGTGTACGTTCAGTGAACGAATCACTGAACATGCACCGTTCGGTGTATCCCTGTGAACAAATCACGTTCGCTCGCAACTGACTGAGAGCTCAACTGAACTGACTGAGAAATGAATGGATCGTTTCAGGAAGTGATTCAGTTCAGTTTGTTAACCCAAAAGATTTGTTCTTTTGATTATTTCCTTATTGTTTTGTAATTGTTTTTGTATTTTGCACTATATATATTATTTTCACCAATTTTCACCATTTTTGCACTTTTTGTATTTGGGAGCACTGTAAATAAAACTTTTGCACTAAAGTGCTATTACAGTGGAGACATTTTGGTTAAAATATAGGACATCCTGAACCCCTTATGGCCAAATCCTAGACCACATCGTGTCTCACATGCTATGGCTATGATGCTATGATGACCGTCCGGTGACCGACGTGTAATGTTACGTATTCCAGAATAAATTAAGAAGGAGTTGCTGATGTGTCACTATTGTCTATTTATACAGGTGTACTCACGTGACCACCTTTACCTGACGAAGACCAAAACGGTAGAAACGTTGTCACTGCCCACAGATTTTGGTTAAATAAAAATTACTTATAGCATTGTGCTGGTAGTATTTTCTTATTTCACATGCTATGGCACCATCAAATGTTTTTTTATTGCAAGGAAAACAGTGATGTCTGTTTTCCAATGCCCCATAATGCCTAGATGGATGTGGTGTGAATTTCAAACATTTCCAGGAGCAGCAGATATGCACAAAGTGTGGATCTGCTTGAGGATTTACGTTATGGTAAAACTCCAGCTCATGACCCCTATTAAGACACAGCTATGATTTCTGTATTCCCTCGAAGTACGGAAGAATCCGACTGCATCGGGGCCAAAAAAAAGGCCCACTGTTCATTACAAGCATAAATACTTGAAGAACAGATAAATTAAAAATTAACCAACCAATAAAACCATTAGGGGGTGCATTAGCATCTTCCATGAGGCTGTTAGCACATAATTAGACTGGATTAAAATGATCAGACCCACACAAAAGCCCGCTCGTTAGAATTCGCTCATCGCCTGCTTGGCACCACGATGCCTGATATCTCATAAAATGGAGGCAAACAGGAGAGGAAAAAACAAAAGGAGAGGGAGAAGGATAAGAGCAAATAAATGCAGCAAGAGTAACCTGCATGTCACTACAATGCAAATGAGAGGGGGATCTAAGATCTGAGAGAGACTCCTGCTTTGTGCCCCTCTCATTCTCTCTCTGTTTTCCTCTTTTCACTTATTTAATGTTTTCTCACTCTGAAACATCAAAGCAATTCCAAGTAGCACACACAGAAATATTTTATAGTCAAGAATTAATCAGTAGAATGTGCCAGGCTATGGCATAAATCATTAACCTGCCCTTCTGTTATTTGTCCAGATTAATGTCCTGGGGACATATTCATTTAATTGTTTAACTGTGTGATGGGTGGCCCTAAAAAATGCATTTTGCTGAGCTTCTTATAATAAGAAACCATAAATGAAAATTTTTTGCTTTAAAAAAATAAAACAACCTGTGCTTTTAAATGTCCATATTACAATGTAATGCGTAAAAACCACAGATATATCAATGATAACCAACTGTATTAAATCTATTAAAAATCCCCCTCCCCCCCGTATGTATCCACAATACTGTGCTCTGTAAAGAATCCTTGTACAGATATACTGTATATAATGCTTTAGTCCGTATATTTAGTATCCCAGTGATATAACCCGGAATAAATTTTGGGGGCGGGGAATGGTAAGCTAATTACAATTACTCCCCATCCCCCATTATATTTGATTAAATAGATTTAAAATAATGAAGAACACCATTTCCTGTTTCACAGAACTGAGCTCATCCATATCACCTTGCAGGAGATGTCTAGTACCTCCTCGTCCTGTCACCTCTATGTCCCTGTGCTCTGATAGCATAGTCAATCAGTTGAGTCTGTCCTCCATCAAATGTGAAGAGGTTTGGTACACTTGTAAATACATTTTCATTGCAGATATTTAACGCAAAGTTTGAAACAGTTACTGTGCTATCCTGTCAGAAGTGCTTTTCTTGGCATCACTTAAAACATAGCTACATTCCAAGCTGCAACGAAAGGAACTATGTAATACTATTCAAAATGAGCGATTCAGTGCTATGGGGTTCAAAGTGTCTGCATTTGAACATCTTGCCCAGCGGTTCAGATGCCTGTGAGTTTATATTACTTAATAGTGTTGTAACTTCTGGGACAACAGTCTCAGCCTCCTTGTCGCAATTCCTCTTAAGTTTCTTCTGAAAAAAAGGAACAACACTGTAATGTTGATGCATATGTGATGCATAAAATTGCAGACAATCAAAACACAACTTTACCGGTGTAACCAAGTGCTCCATCCCTGTCACACAGGTATGAAGTACTCAGGAGACTAGATACTCATATCTTGATGTACAGCTCCAGCTTCAATATGTATCAGAGTATTCTGCACACTGATAGTGAGCTATGAGGCCACAGAGGTTTAATCCCACTTCAGCATTTAATAAATTTTATCTCATCCTAATTTCAATTCTTAATTTGTGTGGACCTGGAGCCAGGGAGGTCTATCCCGGTGAACACACACATACACGCATAGGCACACACAGAGAACCTTCATTAGGCTTGTTGATGAATAATAACCTGTGAAGCTCTCACGTGTTTAAGGAAGGGTTGTGCTGGGGGAAGAACTTGGCTCAGCTTAGCTCTGTAACCAGGGGCTTCTAAACTTTTTGATTTCTGATGCAGGACCCTTGCCACCTTCACCTCCACTCCTGTCTTTCTACAATCCACAGCCTTGCAGCAAACGCTCCTGGCAAACGGCAACATTGGGGTCAGCCAGTTCCACGGTGGCTCAGAGGGAGGGATGAAAACAGCAATTAGATGTAGAAAAACAGAAGAGGGATCTTCTTATATTCTGTGCGCTCAGATGAAAACAGAGGAGAATGGGGGAAGGGGTGAAGTGTAGAGGTAGCCATGCTTCTAACAAGCCGGCACATTTGATCACCCTAATGAGCAGAACAGACACCCCCTGAAGGGATTATGAGTGGGTCGGTCTGTAGAGGGGCTAATCATGAGAACAAGCGTGCCCTGAAGTCACAGGCTTCAGCCTTGGCCATGGCCTTAGTGGAAAAAAGCTGAGAATCTGGACTGTTGGCCTCATCCTACCAGGGTTAGGCTGAGGTTCCTTGGGTTAACACTGCATTAGATTCTCTCAATGTCATGTCAGGTCCCCACAGGCATTCACCTGCAGGTATGCGTGGCTAGAAAGGAGCACTTTGTAACTCCAAATTGGAGAGAAAAAAGAGGAAAACTGTTGCACAAGCAAAGTGAACCGCAGTACTCTTTAAGGAGAGCAATAATGCAAGGTGGGGTAGACTGAGACATGATATTCTGAAATGAAGGCAGCGTTGGGCACTCGTACATCAATAGTGATTCGCAATTAAAGAGTTCAAATCTGGCAAGACGCCTGTGCCTGTGGGTCCTATTCCAGCTCATCCCTTAATAGGCTGTTAATAAGCATGGGTCCCGTGCAGGGAGGGGGAGAAAGAGAGAGAGACAGAGAGAGAGATAGATGAAGATAGATAGCACTAATGAGCAGCAAAAAAAGATGAAGAGCACCCTGCCGAAAATACTAACAAATAAATTATTCAGATTTGCTGACAAAACATGAGCGAATAGGTGTGTTCATCAATGGGTCTCTCTGGATCAATGGACAGATCGAGCGCGTCGCGTCGGAAGAGATGCAGTTGTGCTGCAGGCTCATCGGTCCTAATTATCCCTGGCTTTGGTCGTGATGGCTGCGGCAGAGAGCTTGGTGCTCCCACTGCTGTTTTAAGAGGTGGGCGTCCCTCTGATCCCCAGTTGTCTGAGGCAGGGGAGAGGTGGTGGCGCTCCCCTCATTAATGGCATAGCAGCCATTTTTTTCAGCTGCCTCCTCACACTTCTCTTTGCTCTTTGTCAACTGTATGAAAGTCTCTCCCCCCTTAGATAGGTTTGCTCTCCTTAGATATTTTGCTATGTGAAGGCTTTTCCACCCCAGTCCTCCTAAATGGCTCATTCCTGTGGCTGGTTTTAGTGGCCCACTTTATCCTCTGGATTTGATTTTATGATTGGTGACATTCCCCCCATTGTACAGATGCATCAATAGAAGTCTATGCGTCAGCCAGTATCACCACTCTTGGTTTTTTATGGATGGTAGGGATAATTTGGCCATCAAGTGGCCTTTGATTGCAACCAGCAGATGGCACTCTGCAATAATAGTTTTTCTGTCTCTTTGCCAGTCTCCTGCTGTTTCACGCACAATGCAATAATATGTGCACTACCACTAAATTAAATAATTCACAGTCCAGCAGCCAGCAGTACAATACCATACTCCACTCTCTAATAAGCACATAGATATCGATATGGGTCATTTTGCTGTGAAAAGATGTCCCATTTACCCTCATAGATTAAGTCTTGAAAATACTTTACTCTGGACCACATGCCAAAATAAGTGTCATAACAATTGTACTGGAATCCACATGGAATGTTTGGCTTGCCCTTTCAAGGTTAATAGCTATAGATTTTTTATGTCTCCTATTGTGGTAATTTTTTTTCATTATTTTTATGTCGTACATTCTAAAGACCCAATGACAGTGTTATTAAGAGTAAATAAACAATAACTTGTGGATGCCACAGTATGATTGTGAAACTGCTAAATGCAGAGTTTACACTGAGATTGAGATTTAGAAGTCATAAAAGATCCTGCAGACTGAAATATATTTTGGAACACATAGAGAAGTTTCTGCAAACATCACTTTCTTTAATGACACATGGGAGGAACCACTGGAAAATGCAGGGGGGATATCTGTATACTGTCTCTCTCCTGCAGCAAGAAACAGAATTCTGCGCACTTCAGAAATACCCCTGCAGACACATTTTGTCAGTGGTACAAACTAAATGCATCAGCCTTAAACTGTGAAAACTAGATTCTGTCTGCAATGCATTTCAATCTGAAATTACATTATAGGAATACATTATAGTGTCACACTGAATCTCTACTATGCCCATCTCAGGCCGTCATAACTGCATCAATAATGTTGAGTACTGTTAAACACAAGTCTTGAGAAAACCAAGTGCAAAATGTCTGAATGTAAAACTGAGCAGTGAAAATACTCCAGAGGCCCTGCCCAGGAATGTTGGTCCAGGCCCTCCAATTGTCCACCATCCAGTGCACCTCCTGGTGAACCTATGGATTTCTAGTTATTTGGGGGAGGTTATTCCTGTATGAGTGGCAGACTTTAAAAGGACATTGTCAGGATTTAATGGGTATTTATCTAATGGCTGATTTTCTTTTCCATCCCAGTTTGGAGTATGCCAATCTGTAGGCCTGTAACATCCTCAGTTAATTCAGGAAAGGTGAAATATAGGTGACATTATGTATCACTCAACATTCAGTCTGGGCTAATAGGATCCACCACTGCACTCTACATAGGACCCGTGCATTTGTTTGCCTCATGGAGCATGTACTTTCTGATTTTTAGCAAGGAGCGGCCATGTATAGAATGGGGAATGTACCATGACTGTCTTGTTGTGAATCAGAACACTTTCCCCGTGCAATAAGAGGCATCTAAAAATAACGGCATTTACAAAAGTTTTTTTCAATATTTGGCAACTTCACACATTCACTGTATGGTTGCACCACAGTTTACTCCCTATCCGGTTAGAGATGCACTCTTTGTGACAGCGGGGGGACTCTACCAGTTCTGGCCGGGCTTTATGGATTTACTGACAGAGTAGACCAGGGCAGCAGATCATTAACGATGGCCAGGGCTGGAACCTTTAATGATCACAACTACTCAGACCCAACTCTTTGAAGTGACTTTGTCATATCTGTTTGCGCATCAGAAATGGCGATTGGGGATCACTATCGATCCTTTTTGATGAGGTGGAGGGACTTGCCTTCTCTTTTTGGCAAGATAAACTTCCGTGTGCCCTCGAAATGCCAATTATTGATCGACAGCGGTTAAAGACAAAGCCGGCGTGCATGCATGTAGAAGATGCAGCACATTATCGTTACTGTGCAGGTGCGTATTGAGGAAGTGTTGCTTAATTTGTTCACTTTCATGCCCCCTGTACTGATTGTATTTTTTAACCACTCAGTTTAGATTAATATAATGTCACCAGTCCCACTATAGACTTACAGGGCACCACCACTGCTTTCTGATTGGATGACAAAAGCTACAGGCTTTTTTTTGCCTCTGAGATCTTTATTTCCACATTTATATTTTTCCCCTTTGAAACACACAATCGTGATTGCTGGCCATCCATGGGTGACATAAGGCAAGTCATGCATGTCTCTCTGATTACCAACCACAGCTGGCATTGATGTGGTCAGGATTTGTTCTGGTCTGTAGCACATATAAATATACGTAATACTTTTTTTGACAAGATCAACTCAAAAGCCCAAGCAATCACTGTGTACCTTATATATGCTAATATATCAGGTCTGTCTAAAAAGAAAGTATTAATATGTGTTCCTCATGGAAAATAATAATACTAATCTCAAAACACAGAATGTATGAACAGGAAATCTAGAGATTATAGACTGAGGCAAGGCCCTCTTGATTAGTAACAATTAGTAAAATTTAGATTCAAAAAGTTTATGTCCCAGCTGAAGCTTGATAAATGACTCAGGGCACTTTGAAAGGTGTGTTGAAAGTGTCTGGTCTTTTTTCACCTTGGCAGTAAGTCCCGCCTGACAGTGCTGGAATTTTGTGCTTGAGTGACAGCTTTTGTCACAGGTTCATCCTCTGAGTCTCTCTTCGAACATCCCTCTCTGACTTACGCTCTCAATAACTTTTGAGTGACGTTCACGGTACTCCTCTCGCTCCCATTGGCCTGCCCTTTGTCCCTCCTGCAATGCAAACTTTCACTAATGGCACTAGTCGCGTATTTCCTGTTCCACTGAGCCTGTCAATCACGTTTTGAACCACCACAGAGGTCATAGCAAATGATACCATTTCAAAAGGTGCCCAGGTACCCTCATTTTCCACTTTCAACTGAAACTCTTCAGTATAAAAACTGTGGGACAAACCTTTGGGCTGGGGACCCACTGCTCCTCAAGTCCCTTCTCTAAACCAGTATTTGACAAACTCAGGGCCTGCAGTGCCTACCGTCAAAGCCACCATTGTCAAGAATCATAGCCATCTTTGCTTTGGCACTGACTGTGGGAGTGACAGGTTGCCATGGAGACCTGTTTGCTATATCTTATTCTCTGCATGAGCCTGTCAGACCGCTCTTCTGATTTTCTCTCTTCACGTCTCTTTCAAACACACACACATACACTCACACCTACACACACACACACACACCCTGTAGACCCCTCTCTCTCCTTTCCTCTCCCATTCACTGCTTCTGTGCTTGCTGTGGCATCACATGATGCCTCCTCACCTTTTCCATCTTGTTTTCCTCCCATGCTTTCTCCCTGGAGACCAATGCTGAAGAAACTACCTCTCCTCAATAAAAAAACAAACAAAAGCAGACAAAAAAATCATGCACAAGTCGACCCAACAACGTGTGCAAGTTGACCCTGCAACCAGAGCAAAAGAACGGGGTTTCAATCAGGTGACAACTTTTTTTTAAAAACTATTGATCCAGTCAATTATTCATGAGAGGCCCTCTGCCCATGTTCAATCTCTGGCCTTTTAACTAGGCCTGATGTACCTCTGACACATAATGCCCAGCGTTGGCAAGAGGCCCACCGACTGTTTCGCATGCAGGGGATGTCAAACACTCCCCTGCATGTGAAACACACTGACCTGATTCAATATGCATCATGCTAATTTCACCTCTGCTTAAGCACTGTACTGCAAACCCTGGAGGATTTTTGACACTACCAACATGCTTTTCACTCTGGTAAGCTTATGGAAAATATTCCAGGACTGACACTCGTCCAATAATCCACAGCATCTTTTCAGTGATTAATGCATTTGTTTTTTTGGAGTAAATCTAAAAGGAGTACTTTAAAGTATACTGTACAATGATCCGTGAGTTAGTAAACCACATAAGTCTGCTCATGATAACAGCTCTGAAGGAGTACTCTGCCAGATAAGCACAAGGCCCGATCAAAGCAACATGCCACGCACACCTATCTGGGCCTGTTATGTAAGTATCATTCCTTGCATCAGTTTAGCCAAGCACCCAAATCATCTTTGTTTGGAGCCTTAGAAAAAATGGCACTGCAGACTACCCAATTTATGTAACTGAGAATGACAGAAACAAATCACGCAGGTGAAGCTACACAGTCACAAAGCATTTGTGTGATGAGCCTGGCACTTGATATTCGCGGCGTGCCACTGCTGCTTGGCATGCGTGGTGGGGCATTTTCAAGTAAGCATTTGGATTACTGACCTTGGGGGCAAAGTAATTAAAACATTTTAATATGCTTTCTGCAAACACACTCTGCTGCACGGTGCATCGAGGGAGTATCCCTCTGCATCCCTCTCCCTCCCGTGTTTGTTATTCTCGCCCAGGGCTTGAGCACACAATGGTACAGGTGCAGAATTAGTTTACATGTACGTTGGCAAGAAAAGTTCCTGATTAAACATTCGGGGAGGTTGGGGGGTGGGGCTGGGGGAGGGGGGGGGGGGGGGGGGGAGTGGGGGCGCCAAGTGGAGTGCACTATTGATTTGAAAGCCAGGCTACTTTCTCTTTCTTTCAAGTAAACATGGAAAAACATTTAAACACTGGCATCGCCGCAAATTGGCAATGCCTTTTGTGGGTAATTGGCATGCAGGTTGCACAGGTAGGTTCCCAAGCAGGAATTAGTTAAAGTTTAATTAAAAAAAACAGAAAGGAACAGAATGAGTGGAGTGGAGGACTGAACAGCCTATGTTAATTTCCATTAAGGTCAGTGAGGTAATCTGTTGCAACAGCTTATGCCAAACTTACTTTGTGCTCCCTTCACTAGTCAGTTGTTTATTAAACATGTTCCCTGTTTTAATTGAACCCATTCATTATAACTAATTGAGCCCCCAGATCCCACAATAGGGATGGTGGAGGCGAGGGTAGTTGTTTTTCTACCTGGCTTGATAAAGCACAACTAAAATGTACAATGAAGAGAATGAATGAATCTGTTATATCTCTTCTGCCTGATGAATTAAACAAAGTGTTGCTCTTCTGGAAAACCACTTTGCCATTTTCTTTAGCAGGACTTCAATTAGAAACACTTTGCTGCTCCTCTTAAACATGTGTTTGATTTTAGCTTTGGTTTGATTTAAGGTTACTTTTTGAGGAAAATTGTGCATTCAATTCAAGTTTTATTCCTAAGCACCTGGATGCACCTAAGTATACCCATGAACCTTTAAGTCAGTATTTACTAGTGGCTTCTGCAATCAGGGTCCTTGTTATTAAGTATCCGAACTAAGGACTAGGGATATTGATCAACCTCAAGGATTTTCATACCTATCAAAGGAAATCCTGGATTTCCTGAATGAACTGGAATTAATGTATAGAAATGATTTACATATTAGAAAAGTTTCCTGACATTAACAAGTGGCACGGCAAATTGATTTTATTCATATTAACTGCTGCATAGAGAAGGAGAATTTAACTATTTAAGCAACAGCAGAACAGAAGGAATTATTCTGTTATTCAGAAGGAAAAAATGTTTGGCTTTGCAGAAGTGCCAAGTAAAAATAAAATGAGTAAATCAAGAAGGTTCATCAACTTGCTTGATGCAACTGAAAAATGTGGTGCAATGTATATAATTCTAGGCATAATCCCATTCACATCTCTTTCATATTATTTTTCATTGATTTAACTTAATGTTCATCTTCAGGAAAAATCATTGAACGTCACACATCACTTGAATATTTTAGAGATGCAAGTGAACAGAGATCACCACAAAAGTGTCCTACATTAAAGCAAAAGCTTCAGACAGGACCTAAGGATATATGAATCACTTATCAGTGGCTTCAGACAAAACTCTTGACAGCTTTGTTTAATAACTTTGTCAAATTAAGTTAGAATCCTTAAACAATTTGTAATAACCAAATCTAAGCTATAAATGACCAAAGTAAGCGCTTCTAATTTATTTAACACAATTCCCAAAACAAATTTCAACAAACAGTGAATTGCATAGCTAGTTTGTGATTATGCATTTCATCATTAAAAGTGATGCATGACTGCAAGGTCACATAGCATGTAACCCTTGGCTTTTCCCAGAAACAAGAGAGAATTAATTCACCCAGGAAGATCTTGGCTTCCAGATTTACTCTCTAATTGTAACAGCTGAAAGCAGACATGTAAACAGCTGAGTGCAAAGACAGTGCCAGAATGTGACACAAGTCATCATTCACAAATTATTCAGATTAGCCACAATGAATTGTCGAAACTGTAAATAAAACAAAGAAATTCAATGGGTCACCATTATAAAGATTTTGTTAAGCAGCACTCACCATATTGTCTGTAAAATAAGAAAATCAAGGCAATAACAAAATCTGGATGACAGGACATGTGAAAGCATTCTTGTCATAATCCTGTTATTGCTGGAAACCCCAGTAGCTCAATGTAGTCTCTCATTGTCAAACAGGTGCACTTCATTATTTTATCTAAGGTGTTTGCTGTAGAGCTACTACTATCCTACTATTCTATCTCCCATCTACCTTCCTAGTTTCCTCCAGCCTAGCCTCATACCTGAACAAACCTGCTGATTCAGGGCTGGCTGGTAGCAGCAAGTCACCATACATTTGCAAAATCCACTGTGACTCTGCTTGAGCTTGGCTTTCCAGCAAACATCTAGGTGGGAGTCTGGCTTTGTTTCCAAACAGTGTGATTGCTTGTTCTGTAAACGGTCACGCCTGACTAACTACAAGAAACAAAGTATTGCATTTTAAATAAGACAACAATATTCTGACCAGCTAAATTGCCACTTCTACATTTGTCGGGCCTCCAAACATTTAAAGGGAACTACCCAGCCAAACGTTTTAGCCTTTACAAGACAGTCAAGGCATTTCATTAACTGAATTTTTACACACAAATGAACCTGACAGACAGCATTCACAAATAAATCTGAACTGAATCTAAATGACTGCATGTGTTTGTCTATTTTTGTGAATAAATAATGAGCTGTTGATTAATTTAAGACAAACAAAAGATAAACAATGGACATTTGGAACTGAAAAATTAGATCTAAATTGATTTGTAATTTGGCTCTGCTCTTAAAATGAAATGTAGACAGGGAGCACAAGAAACTAAAATGTGACTTTTTAAATGAAAATATGAGTGATTGTTTATTTATCATTAAAGCCTCAGTGCAACTAAAAGCCATTTAGCATTGGCTAAATGAGGGGTCATACTGCTTAGCTGATGCAGACATGTCCTGTAAGGCTCAATCTCTGTCTTTCTTCTTGAACAAAATAGTGATTGATGGCTTTCTTGAGTGGATTTAATCAATAAATGTTGCATAGTTCCAAAAGATTGATCAGAGCGAATATTGATTACCACATTTTCTCTGAAGTAGACTCCCTGCATCATATTGTGCATTCACTGACAGCTTTTTCTTGTTACTCTGGGAGTAGAATTCACTTGTTATTTTTCAGCTGATGTTAGACAAGGAGACAGCTTCAGTGTAATTATTTATTTATTAACTATTTATTGTAGCGCCCCCTTTTTAACACAAGCCAAAATGTCTTACCAAAAAAAAGAAAAAAAGGCTTACTACTCTAGAACCATTTTGATTACAGTCATAATCCTGGTTTCTTCTGAAGGGTAACCTTTCCTTGGGAATCTGTTTTCCAAGAGTCAGAATTACTATAAATATTACTGAAACAAAGTAATAGAACATTTATTGATATGTGCCATCTTCTGTTTTCATTCGAATAGTTCAACTCATTTTTAGAGGACTTTATGTGGACTCTGTCCACTGCCTGTTACTATGCATCTCATAACCTTATATATTTTATACTAAACATTTAATATGTTGTTATAGCAAAAAACAAACAACCAAAAAAAACTTTAGTACATATTTGTGTCTTTGCATTTTATTGTTGTATATTTGTAAATTCTACAGAATTGAATTTATCTTCTGTTGCACTTACAGTGCATTATATTAAAAGATTAACATGTAATTGGCCCTTGGTGATGGCATCTACAAAGCAAATAAATAATATAAAGCAATGTATTTAATTGACTGTCCACTTCAAACATGCCCAGCGTTGACCTTAATATTACCATGATAGGATTTTTCCTCCAACACATCTCTACCTCCACATCTGTGTCTGTGTAGCACTCTGATCCATTAGCCTGCCTCCCTGAGTTTGGTATTGGTACATCTCATTTAATCTTGACAAGAACATTAGGTCAATATCTGGGTTCATGCATTTCAGTCCTGAGTGGGACATGAAACAGATTTTTATTAGACTGCTGACCAAATTGTCTGTCATCTACCACCTCATGATGTTTAAAGAAAAACATGCCTTTTACCTATTCCTGCATCTACTTTCTTATGTAAAATGTATAATACCTGCAATGATCAGAGGTTATTCTACTTTAAATAAATAAATAAAGAAATTCCACACACACTGAAATGATTTATTTACAAGGGGAGATATTAATGCAAGAAATTACTCGCCAAGATTTGTTGTGCAGCCTGAGGCCCTGGGACCTTTCAAGCTGATGGCTGTTGACAATGAAATATTTCAGCATGAGAATCTTACCCTGTATTTTTTTATGGTAAAATAATATTAAAAGTGAATTAATTTAAGTTGGTGTACTTCTGTGCCATTTATTTCTACTTTTTTCACATTTGTAACTGCCAACAGTGCCGTGACCTTGCTCATTGCTGTACCACCCTCATTCGCAGAAAGCTCTGCAGCTGAAGTACACGCACTATGCAGTACTGCTGATACATCTCTGTGACTACTTTACATGCAAAATACTACAGAAGAGCTTTTTTTGAATGTGTGGAAAGGTGTGTTTTTCATCGATGACAAATTTTAATCTGTAGGTGCCTGGGGACAAGCTAAGAGGTGTAGATGCAGCTAACAGTAGGAACTCTCATAAGAATTACTATGGATGACATAGCCCAACTCAAATGAGCAGTGTCAAGGCCAGTGGTCCTCAAAACATCGGTGGAGACCAACTGTTGGGTAAGAAAAGGAGTTCAGCTGAATAAGAAATGACGTATAGTACTATACACTCTTCACATAAGTTATACTTCAAATTCAACACTGCACTGCTGGCTGCTATATAAAAAACTGGAGACCCTGTGGCCCATGACTACATGTTATATTCTTATATGGGGTGGGTCATAATGCAATCCCTCAATAAGCTGCTCCTCCTGGTTCCCTGTTTGGGAGGTTTGGGGCAGTTCTCTCATGGCAAACCCCATCTCAGACATGAGCCATTTGAGATGCCTTAGACATTAATTATTGAAAATATTTCATAAAGCTTGAGTGAGGGCAATCTATCTAGTTGGATCAGCATCCACATTTTTATTTTCACTGATATCTAACTTCAGTTCAACTGCACATTTATCATTCAATTATGGTCAGATATTTATAATTTGCATGTTGTTCACATCTCTTTTTAACTTTTAATTCAGAATTATTTTTTGTTTATTTTGGCCCATGGCAATACACAGTTGGATGTTTTTCATACATTGGCATGGTGGTGACATTTATTGCTTATGAAGTTTTTGTCTAAAGGCCACTGGAAAAATATGTTGTCTGATAACATCCTTTGATGGGCATTAGGGGCATTATTTACAATTGACTCAGTTTGACTGAATGGTTTATTTCCCCCCATACTCTTTGAATGCATGCAAAATTGGTTTTGATAATTATCCCTGCTACATTTGATGACTTCATCCCAAAATAGTACAATTCAATAGAAGACATCAAAATATAGATCGACTCTAAATTTGGTATCTGGAATCGAGTGATGGTGGGCATTGGACATCAGTTGAAAGCAACCATGGAAATGAAGGAAAGGACTGTAATGGTTTAATTTACTGAGAACAAAAACAAAGATATTGAAAATGGGGAAGGCTCTCCAAAAGGAATGGTGGCAAAGAAATATTAGTTACTTTGTAGAAGCTCACTTCTATAAAGTTTGTTCAATGCGGTATTGCAGAATTGTACTGCTTACTTTCTGCCTCATGTAAGCTTCTCATGAATCCCTATGTCTCTATGCTGGTGCTCAGGCAAATTCACCTCTTGTTCGTTGTGGCTCCCCAGAACATACCTGCAAATGAATTGCAGGCATTTATCTTTTAAATGTTTTTTAAACTTATGCCTCATTATAAAGTCCTGTGAGTTTTCATGACCAGCGCAGAACTGATGGGGGTTAGATTATTCAAGCTGCCTTGGCAGCGGTGGGAAGGTTTTTCTGAAGCCACACATGCCCACTCATCAGTTTAATTGCCTGTGTCCATTCTACCTTGAAGGGAAATAGTTAGGGCTTTTACCTCCATGCCCAATTTTGTGATTCTAGCAGAGTGTATCTGTAATTGATTTACAATGTCTTGTTCAGAGTCTTGTTATAATAGTCCCAGCCCAGCATGATCCGGGTGACTTACTGTAATCTATTGATGAGTCATTTAACCATGCTGCTTTGTTTAAACAGAAAGGCCTCAGCAAGAGGGGAAGTACACAACCTTATGCAGACTTGCACTGGAAGGAAGGAACCAAAAATCTCCCTTTCTTTTGTTTAAACTGCTGAACTCTTACAATAGATGAAAAAAAGATTAATGCATCAAGGGCAATGACCGAAAAAAAAGGGGGGCAGATTTTGGGGTTATGTCTACCTGACTGAAGATGACTGTCCTCAAAGAGAGTATGACTAGTGATGGAAAACAAGTTTCTGGAAAAGTGTGAAAGACAATTCCTATCTGGTCAGTTTCAATTTAAGTTATGGGCTTGGTAATAAATGCTTCCAAATGGTGGTAGCTTTTGGACCATGAATGTTGGTGCATGCTCCCTATTCTTTGATTTGGACTGAATCAATACAAATAGGTGTACCACTGAACATTATGGAAGGGGGGTGGGGGTGAGGGTGCTGGAGGTTTGGCTGAGTTGGCATCTCATTTGGGGTAAGCCATCTCAACTCAATTGGAGGGCCAATATTTAGCACTTAAAGGAGTTGGACATCTAACCAAAAGGTTCCTGTGGGATACTGCTGTTGTATGAATAAGAGAAGCACTTACCCTGAACGGCTTCAGTGAACATCCAGCTGTTTAAATGGACAATGGAGAAATTCTGTATTAGACACCCTGAGCAAGGACCATGATGACAGCACCAAACATTATGGAATTATTTTAATACCACATATGCAAGATTAACATAATTGGACTGTTACAGCACCAAGCAAGTTGGAATGATGACATGGAATGAAACCACAACTATTTATTTTTTTCTCCCACATTCAAAAATGTGTTTTGAAAATACAGAAGGTAGTATGGTAAAGTTCATTGTTACTGCTGAACAAAACAGGATTTCTAGACTAAAAACAGATGACAGGGTGATTGATATCGATCTTGTCATCTTTGGGGAGGGGACACCATCTATGTACATGTAAACAATCCCAGTCTATCCCTTGATTGCATCAGATTGGATCAGATCCCCTGCTGTTTGAGGAACCTGAAGTCAGAAGGCAGAGAACTGTCAATCACAAATCTTAGCATCCATCTCCCCTATCTTTATTTGATGGCTTTATGTATGTGATATGCAAACCACTTTACACATGGATTGTTCATTAAATACCATCATACACCATCAAATGTCCCTCAAACTGTCACAGCTATATCACAGAGCAAACACTGGATTTGTGTATTCATTGTAAATTCATGTGTGTGTTTTGGATGATTGAATGGACATAATGATCACACAATGCATTCTAGCAGTAATAGAATCAGGTCTTTATAGTACATAAAAGTGTTTAAACACTTTTACATTTGTTATTATTTCATCAATTATGTGTTGGTGATGGCGGCACCTCTATCTATACAGTATGTGCCAAAGTTTTATTTATATAAAAGAAAGCTATGACAATGTCATTTGAGGACAATTTTCAAAAATACTCACAAAATACTTAGGCTTGTCACAACAGTTTGTCCTTCACCATAATAAACATGTTTCAGGCAGAAAATAAACCGGCTCACGCTGTCTACTCCCAATTTGCTCAAATTGCAAACAGACTGAATGCCAGGGATTGGCAAATGTTTACCATGTTGTGTAATGACAGTTGAAATTCCCATTTAAATATCATGCTAATGTCACCAGTGCTGGGGCATAGCCATGTAATTCTGTAGGCTACGGGCAAAAAGTTAAGCGTTAAGCAGATTTAGCCCTAGTTAAGTGCAGCAAGAAAGTGATATGGCTTTGATCCAACTGGGACTAAGAATAGACATCAGCAACACAGGATCCTTTGTAGACTTGTGGTATCCATTATAGCCTGTCCAAACACATGCAGGTAGGCTAATTGTAGACTCTAAATTGCCCATAGGTTTGAATGGTGAGTGAATGGTGTGTGTGCTTTGTGATAGATTGGCGGCCTATCCAGGGTGTGTTCCTGCCTCTCACCCAATGAACGCTGGGATAAACTCCAGCACCTTCCACGACCCTGCCCAGGATAAGTGGGTATCGATAATGCATGGATGGATGGGTGGATATATATATATGACAATGACAATAATAAATAGTTGCAGCTGCTTATGAAAATTTATTTCGTGAAATTTAACCTTCATTTCAAAGATTTAAGCAAGGTAAGGGTTATTAAAATAGGTAAGAGTAATTAAACTCTCGGGCTGAAACAGAACTCAAGCGTGGCTTTACTGACACACCAGTCTGTCATACAGATACAGCTTTGATAGAGGAAAACTGTATACTCTGATACTGTATGTCCAGTAGCTCAGCTATTAGCTACTCTACTTCAATATACATAGGCCCCAGACCTTGTTTTTTTTGCAATAGTTGTTGTGATTGTGATCCTGTGTTCCATTAGAGGAATGATGGCCTGCCTTGATCCATGATTTCATGAATGAGACAGGGCCAAATTTGTCCAATGGAGGCCCACTGAAGTCCAGAAAAGATCACAAAAAAGGCGCATAAAAATGAAATGAAAAAATATTTTTTTTGCCGACCACAATGGCTTTCAGAGCATTGTGGACTGCAAGTTCAAGGCAATGGGCCAGGCAGTGGACTGATTGCACACTGGAGAAATTGCTTTTTAACGTTGATACTAGTCCAGTCATTTTACCGGTGTGAACCGAGGTGCCTTCTGTGGTTACACTGATAAGATTTTTTTAACCCATTATCTAATCGTGCTTTCAGGAAACTCTCTCTCAGAGACAAGTATATGGACTGTTCAAAGTTCCACTTGGCCAAAAAAATGTCCTTAATGTATCAATTCCCAGTGACATCACATCAAAGATAAACAATCAGGTAAGTATACCTGTGGGCAGTGCCTTTGTCAATTGTGAACCTAACGGGAAATTTAAGAAATTTCAGCTCAGAAATGAAATTATTTTTCATTTCATTGGCTATATGCCCTACAAGGTTAGCACAGACATGGTTGGATCTAAGTCCACCATTTTTAACCCATTTTTTAAACCCAACCTATCAATATATGGACAGGTAGCCTTTCTTTGGCAGTTAAAGCTGCAGTTGGTCGCAATTTGTGTGTATGTGTGTGTGTATGTGTGTGTGTGTGTGTCTGTATGTGTGTGGTTGTGTACTAATGTCTGCAGACGCCGCTGGTTGATCTTTCTGCTTTGGACACTCAAGGGAAATTCTCCTTAATATATGGAAAAGCAATTGAAAGCACTGGTACAAATTACAGTACAGTACAAATATTAAAACAGAGGATCTCTGACAAGGCAGAGGTACTCTGTCAGGTCAACATTCTGCTGAAATGGCTTGTATTTTAAAACTCAATGGCATTCCTGCTCATTGCAATATTTCTCAAAAATTTTGTGTATGGAACAAGGTATCATGGGAATGGGCTAAATCGAATCACATGGTATTTGGGAAGAGTGTGAAATGAGGCATTTTTGTAATTGTGCTCAAACCCAAAGAGTTTAAGAACTCCCTCTAGCAAGAGTTTTACATTTACGAGACTGTAAATTTCAAAGGCAGAACTGTACCTCAGTGGAAGTTTAAAAGTTTATATTGCTCATATTTAATTCAAGAAGCTCTCTGAGGTGTTTGTGTCACATGCTCCTGCTCAGCAACTGTGTACCGAGATGGCAGGCACGACATCTCATTCAGAGAAGCACAAACTCTTAACTCATGCAATGTGAAGACAGTGTATTCTTAAAACGCGATAGGGAGGGGACTGGGAAAAGCTGAGTGAGGACAAAAAGGGGTTTGTAGCCAGGAGGGAGAAGAGTGTCAGCGATAACTCAGCCAGAACGTAATTCTTAGCCCCTGGAATTGAGTCAGTGGGTTTGGCAACTTGAGAAATGTGCTATCCTTTTTCCTTGGAGAGGGGCTGAGAAGTTGCGAGGATGGGAGTTTTTGAGTTTTTAGAGAAAAGGGCAGTGTTAACTGACACTTAATGCTGTCCTGCCTGTGCAGTCTAATAGGCAAAAGTAGTGATGCTGCATCATATGAAGAAATGTTGAACTATTAGGGCGACTTAATTATCACATACAGGATGCTAATCAGAACAACCACACCTGCTCCTTTATTTGACTATTATAAGCAATAGGAGAACCCATCATGACCATCATGACCATATGGATTATGGTTTAATAAAATTCATGCCAGACAGTATGCTCATAAAACATATATACTCGATGAATTACATCAAAAATGCATTATCTGAGATATCTTTGCTGATGCTACCAGACAAGCTGAATCCATGTTTCCATTAGGAACCTGATAATGTGAATGGTTTTCATGTTTGCATAGTGAATGCTCCTTTTATTTATATCTCCGTTCACTCATGCCTCCGTACTCTCTGTGCATACAGGTATAGGCTAATGCATCCATCCCTGATTCCCTATGATTAACATTTGTGGACCTGCCTCAGGTGAATATCAATGTCTGAGAACTAATATTACTCAAGGTGTAGAAACAGCACTATTCTCAGATAATGTTCATGTTTAGTGACACCAATGTGTGCATGCTTGTTTGTGTATGCTGGCAGTGTGTGATTGTGTGTGTGTGTGTATGTGTGTGTGTACATGTGAGTGTTTGTGTGTGTATGTGCGTGTGCGTGGTGAGAGAATATTACCTGTGGCTGGTAAATGTGTGTATGTGTGTGTGTTTTTAAATATTGGCTGGGGGAGTTACTGTGATGGACAGAATAGACAAAAGGTATGTACTCCTGGAGGTCATGCTGCTGAATCCTGTCCCAGCTTTGGCAGGTTCATTAATGCAGCATACTAAACAGTAATCCATTACCAGGTTGAAGCTAATGAGACATTTTTTCACTTCTGCAGTGCATAACTCAGCCATCTGCTTTGGGAGCACTCATTCTCTCTCTCTCTCTCTGTCGCTCTCTTTCTCTCCTCTGTTTCTCTTTCTCCTTCTTCTCTCTCTCTCTGTCTCTGGGGAGAAGCTGCTTCAGGTGAACATAAAAAACAAGACTAGAGAGTCAAAGAGATGTGTTCTCTGACCATCATAACCTCTTGAACAATGATTTGCCCTTATTACTGAGGCCCAAAGAGCAAAGTGCTGACAGTGAAATAGACCGCATGTTGAAGCTGATGTATGTGCTGGCCTGACTACACAGCAGCCTGCTCAGCTGGAACACTGAAACAGCCTCTGAGGAATTGGGGCTACGTGAAGTTGGCTGTAAGTAGAGTTCACAATGCTCAGGAGGAGCGTGCACTAAATGAGGAGAAAATAGATGTGTTGGATGCCCTCCCCCCATGGTGTGCCTGTCCCGGGAAGGGGGCACATCTGCTAAACAACTGCACAGTATTGGGGGGAATATTGGGCCAGACGGGGACACAAGAAAATGCAGGCACAAGTGCGCAGACACACAGGCAGACAGAAAGTTTGTTGTGTTTAATCATGAAGGGTAGTTTCCAGTAGATGGCAAAGTATCACAGCATCTAATGAGCATATAGAGTGTATCTAGAGTTTGCAAGCTAGTGATAAAAACTGTTTCTACAGCTTTATTCCAGATGCAATTTCTAATTAGTTAAAGCAAAATGAGGGGATTGCAGTGGTCCCAAAAAGCTCACCATGCCATTTATGTGCTCGTGCTCATTAATGCTGAACTCTTAGGCTAAATGCCCAGAGTCAGCATATGCCAGCTATGTAGTAGTGACTCATTTTACAAGCTACTGTTATTATTACAACAGTAGTCAATTAACTGCTACCTTACTTAAAACTCCAAACAAAATGTTCCTTGTATAACAGCCCACTAAATTTTCTAATTCCACAATGAACTGTTTTTGGGATAAAATGTTTTACTTATACCCTTATGTTTCAACTATGTATAGATATGCTGAAGCTGAACGATTCATTCTTTATTCTTTATTCATCATTTATTCTTTATTCTACAACAACAACAGCAACAATAACAACAAGAATAAAATAAAAATAAAATACAATAAAATAAAATAAGTGTGATTTAGCTGTTTCGCTTCCTTTTGGGGACGTAATTCTCTGTACTGTATGTCAGACGTGAATTCACCCTGAAATTCATTGGGTACCCCCTTATGGCTAGATTGTCAAATAATGATTATTGTCTCTAAAAATATATGTTCTACTTACAGTATAGTGTTGTGGTACACAGTGATGATGGTGACAGCACTCAGAGTACTCAAGCCCATTTTGTTTCAGCACTTTGTGACACAGCACAAGCCTTCTCGCTCCCGTCTGTCGCTCTCTCTCAGAACCAAGATTTAGTGCATTGGTTTGTTCTGCAGCCGTGAAATAATCAATTATATAGACAGACACTGAGATAAGAATAACTGTGACTTTGAATCGTGGATGCTTAAATGGCTGTTGTGGCAAACAGTGATTGAAAATAACAACTGCAAATCCCACCCCTCTCTTATGTCAACAAAATGTCTTGCTGTTGTGAAACATGTGGTCCTATAGTCACAGTTGCATTGCAACTGTATTGCAAAAGTGCAAACAGTAAATTTGAGTGTTTCCAAATCAAATTGGCAAGATTATGATCCCCTGAAAAGGGCAGTAGTGCGGTAAAAGAGCTTGGGTTAAGTTAATAAATAATACGTAGGTGTGTTGAGGATGCATCACATTATGGCCAATTCCGATCTGTCACCTTACCCTTTAATAGCCACGACATGAATGAATGACTCTGTCAGGAGAGATTTTCAAAAAAGCCTCTCACTGTCTGAGCGCTGTAACGTATGCCCTGTGACACAGAGTCAATGTGATCAGTGGTGTGTGATTATGCTATGTATAATGCAACATGCCACCAGGAATGCACTGAAGATTCCATTGCAATTAGCGGTAGCATAAGCTTACTGATTCTGTAGCTGAAGGCATGTTGCATTCATGTGGTGGGTGCAATTACGGTGTCATCCACCATTGTACACCAGCAGCCATCTGTGGCCGGAGGCATTCCCCTGAAAGGCATGAATGACAGAGACGGCTAAAGTCACACTGTTATAGGTGAACCTGAGTAATTCACTACATGCCACCCTGCAGTTTGCATCTGAAACCACCTGGATAATAATGTGGACCCCATTATGATTCATATAAATGATACCGTGGTCCAGTGGGTCTGTTTACAGATAACTATATACGCATGCAGATTAATAACACCCAAAATCCCTGGAAATCCACATCTCACAGAGGATTCCTATTACTACTCTGCTGACTCTTGATTTTTAGTCAAAACTGGATTATTGGATAAAATAACTGAATGACAAGTGATTTGTATGTTTGACAAAGCTGCAAGTAACTATGTGCAGAACTATAACATCAAAACTGACAGCCAATCTTTCTAAAGTTTGCTGGAATTAGGGTCCTGCAATATGACCAGACTTTAATGAGCATTTAATGGTTTTTACCGTGATTGAATTTAGTTTTTGCATTGCAGGTCAAAACGCCATGGACCTTTTGTAAGTCCCTTTGGCTAAAAGCATCTGCCAAATGGATAAATAATAATATGCAATATGCATTTAAAAACACCATGCTTTACTGTGGTAATTTTGTTATTTTAGCTCTTGATCATTGTTACCTATCATATTCACAGTAAAGCAAGTTACACTCAAAGTAGTAGGAAATTATTTCCATTATTATGTTCTCAAAAGAACCCTTTTACAATGAGTCCCAACACTTGTGAAGATGTAAAGCTCTGGAAGATGGACAATTTCTTTGCATCATCATAATTTTAACGCAGCTTTCTATTTTGTTTTCAAACATACTGTACACTCATGCATGCACTGGAGTACAGTTTAGAGGAACAGGAATTCCACCATTTTCTTTTAGTAACTGGACAGAATAGTAACTTCAAAAATCTGCTTTTTGTGAAATGGAAAATAAACCTTTTTGATTATAAATGGCAACCAACCCCAAATGGTACCTCTAGATAGATGTTAACATCTAGCTTCAGTCAAAATGATAATTCACTGATAAATACATATCTCATATATTCCTTCTAAAAAAAAGCCCAATAATGTTTTCTAAGAGCTTCAGCCCCACTGCTGTTCTTGCCATCACCTCCGATGAATTCTATTGAAGCCAGCAGTTGAAAAAGAGCAATAATACAATGTTGCAGCGAAATGGCTGCCTGGATCTGTGTTAAAGTAGCTGTTAGGCACTCCTGGAGCACAAAGGCAAACAAAGCCCAGATGCATGATTAATTCTGATTAGCCTCTGCCCAGTATCAGTCCTCTCCACCCAACAGAGCAGTTTCCTCCATAGGAAAAGGTCAGAGGGCACTGCCACCCTTTTCCTCTGAGGAGAATCCAGTTAAAGCACATAAGTCTTTTTGACAAGACTGGGCTGTGAGCCCCCCCAGCAAAGCCAAGGCCTGGAGAGCTGTCAGACAGAGGTGAGGCTGGTTTTGATTTTGCCCAGAGGCTGGGACATGCTCTGCATTTTATTGTTATCAGACATCTATTTGTGTATTATTATCACTATCCTTCTCAATGCAAATATGATTTAGTCATTCAGCAGATACTGTTAACCAGGGGGATAGACAAAATAGTCCAAATTGAAAATAAGAAAATACCGTACAGCCCAAAGCAAATAGTAACTTCAAAATAAAAATAATCATCTTAAGACAAAGCATGAATCACTTGATACTGCATAATTCAAAAACAAAATCACAATAGTACAATTTTATTAATACAATGCCAATTTTTGGGTGTAACTATAAAAGGGTAGACAGATGAGAGGTTCAACTGGACAATGAGAGCAGATCTGAGTCAGATGAAGCTGGGTCAGTCTTTCACACCCGTCACCTGTGTGGCAAACCTTCAGCAGGTGACAGAGAGTGTGAAGTGACTACTGTCCTGATGCAGGGAATTACTCCTTGTGAGGTATATGCTGCCATCACAGCATATACCTGGTAGATAGAAAGCCAAACACTGGTCGCCACTGCGGTTTGTACAAATCTTTTATTCAGCTGTAATTTGCTGCCAAGCGGCCTTAATTTTATCCGCTTTTTATCTGTTTTTATACACCAATTACACGTGAGTAGGGGCACCGGAAACCATGTATTAATAATTAAGTTAGTAGGAGGCTGCAGGATGGACATAAGTATCAGCGTAACTAAGATTAATTAATGTCTTTCACATGCACACATGGGTCTTAATTGGAAAATACGGCATGCATTTCCTCTCTGTATAAAATCAAGCAATGACACTGGATGTCAAAAAACATATTAGAAAAATAAAGGTAAAAGATAAATGATGCTGGACAGGAAGCACTGCTTCCCAATTGGACTCAAATGGCAAAAGACATGCGTCCCTCCTTCCTGTCTGTCAGCTCCAGCCTCATAATAGCTGTTGCTCAGGTGGCATCGTAGCTGGTCCTGATGTAAAATAAACTGCTTGGCTTTGTGACACCCGATTCACCAGGGATTGTGATTTATATTGTTTAGGGTAAAAACCTTAAAATTAAATTAGACTATTCGTCAAGTTATTTACCTGGACCCTGTCAGAAAATGTCAATAAGTGGACATGTGAATTAATCAAAATGGTGAAATGGTGATACGTGTGATGTGATACATGTACCCACCAGAGGACAGGAAGTAGCTGTTTTAAATTGCTCCTCAGACGTCTATAGTCTGCAGCTGGACGAATGTCCCCAGACTGTGTTGGAGCATGATGGTCAACTATGAAAGCACATGAAGGTACACCTGACTCTTTAGATAAATGGCGTACTGTAAGGAATAGTGGATTCTTTAAAATCCCCTCAAAATCCAGCGAATCTTCTCTACTCTCTCATGTCCTGTTCACCATCAGCATGCACCCCATGCAGTGAGTCATCACCATCAGGACCCTCCTTCATGCACTGAGTTTGGAATAATCACAGTGCTCGAGGGGAGGGGCTAATTGGTGACATCACTGGCTAGAGAGCTACTCACTTCACCAGACCTGTAAGTGTGTACTCTTTATTGGGCTGTTTTTATCACCCCCTTGGAGGGAATGTTTGGCGCAGAAGTGCCTCTCCGGCCTCCTGTGTTCCTGTTCCAGCTGCAAGATTACACTCACCATCTGCCTCCCTCTACCTTTACCCTTCTCCTAGTGCACCTGCTGTGCAGTTCTGTGCATTGGCCTTTCCCAGAGGTTCCTTTGATACACTGCAAGCGCTGTGTATGCCAGGTACCCTGAACCCAGACCCAAGATGTTTCTCAGAGTAGCAAAAGGGCACAGCTGTAGGGCGCACAGATGAATAAATAAAGTATGAAATATAGGTCAAAATACACTCCTTTTCATGAAGCTTTGAAATTTTAGTGCGAGTCGTCCTGCTTAAGGATGACAGGTGCACGGGGTGTTCATGTGCATGCGCCCCCCCCCCCGTGCTCACCGCCTGAATACGCACACCCCCTCACCACATTTAGACACTGTGCTTGTGTTTACTTTTCTCACAGCATGCTGCAATGTTTGTTCTTTACCTCTTTCATGCTCACCCTTCTAGATCTTTGTTGGGGGTAGCAGATGGGGGGGGGGGGGGGTGGGGGTGGGGGCTCTTTGCCCTTCCAGTATGGAAACAATCCAAAGTGATCTGTATAAGCACTGGAACTTTGAGTCTTCCAACATCAAAATGATCTTTTTCTGACTTGGAAAATGTAATTGGTGCAAGTATTTTAGATCTCTTCATCCTACTACCAGCCAGTACCTCAGGCTGTAACCTGTTCAATCCATTTGACTAGTTATTGTGGTAGATGCATCATCACATTTGTTACCAGGCTGCCTAGCAAAGAATGGACTCCTCATCTGTAGCCAGGCATCTTCCTAGATTTCTTCCCTTTGGGGAGTTTTTTCTCACTACCGTATAAGTGGTTCTCTCCTCACTGGGGAGTGTCAGAGAAGCGAGGATTAATTAAAAATATGTTTTTTCTGAATCCAGTGGTTCCAATGGGCAGTGGCCTTGCTAAAATATTCAGCAGTCTGAATACTGAACAAAAAGGGTATTGCATGCTATAATAAAAACAATATAATATTGTATCCAATTCACTGTTTCTCTCTCTAAGGCCATAACCGACACACCAGACATCTGACAGGAGTTTTTACCTAACTTGCTTAGATTTGGGGGTTCAGGTCTGGATTCTGCTAAATTTTCCTTTGGTTTTTCCGTAAAGCGTGTTTGTGACAGTTTTCTATTAAAAATGCTATACAAAATTAATAGAATTTTAGACCTTTCTTGCTTCACATAACCTTGAAAATGGATGAGGCATAGAAGAGCAAATGATAAGTAGGAGTTTTTTTTAGGTAAGTTTATATGATCAAACTAATTGGTAATGTTTCACCAATAAAACTAATGGAAATGTACTCATCTCAAAAGCAGTCTTCCATCTCAATTCAGTAGCTGTGTGGAGACCATAAGTTAATTTGAACTTCATCAACATGTTACATTAAGCAGGCAAATGCATGAGAGGAAACAAGCAAAATCCCTCTGAAATTAAATTTAAAGGCGCGTGTTCAGGCTTTACAGAGCCAGCCAGGCATAAAAAGATTATTAAACTGCAGCCTTTACATAATGATAATTATGTGTTTGGCTTCCCTAAGAGTGTACACAAGGTAAATGAGATATATGGACGCTCCTGTCAATAAGTCTGTGAAGGGAGTAGAAAATGTCTCTGTGTTACAGTCAATTATACCTCAAGACCTCTGGATTGGAACTAATTGAGAGCGGTGTTAAAGGTGAGGATGATAATAATCAGAAACTGGAGCTGAACTTCACTGCTGGGATAGTGCCAGGGACAGCTCAGTCCTTTCTGCCGCCCTAGGCAAGATAGCCGACAGAGAGGTTACAATTGTGAACTGAGAGGGGAGAATTAGTGATTGTGGACCAGGTGGTGGGGGGAAGTAGCAATCATGAAATCGGGGGGGGGGGGGGGGGGGGGATTTCACCGACTATCATGAACACAACATGGTGAGTTTTCCCCTCTTTGTTTAGCAAACCATCCAAATGGAAGGTGCCCTAGGTGACCACCTATGTCACCTATGCCTGGAACTGGCCCTGGCATCTGCAGTCAGATCCTATGTCTAATTTAATCTCCTGAATTTAGTGGATGCATGTTGACAAACATTTTTCCCATGTTGAGTTAAACCAATCACAACACACTTCAATCATACCGAGCAACAATTCAGTCATATTTCTGAGCAGTACAAAATACCTCTTAAACTCATAAGCAATGTATCATAAGCTCATAATTTTCATATAGTTTATAGTATAAACCAATGCTTCCCTGACACTGCTGAGTTCAGTATAGGAAGGGTCTGTTGTGTGCTAACATTTACACTACATTATTAAGGTTCTTAGCAGGACTAATTTCTGTTTATATTTATATTGCATTACACACATTTTGGTGGCAATATAGCATCTTGATTAATTATGCTAAGTTACACTTAAACCAAATTTCTACAGAGGGAAGATGCAGTGGGTGCAAATCAAGGTAAATTGATGGTTAATTAAGGATGAAATATGTCAGTGCTGTAAATTCCAGATTGAACTGAGAAACTTTGGAATGCAGCTTGAAATGGTAGTAAGTGATTTCTAACCATCTGTACTATAGAAGTTCAAGTGCCTTCTCCAAAACATAACTTGAATCACTATACATATCCCCCTCTGTACTGCACCTCTCCTCCATTTATTTTTAAAAATCATACAGTTCACCATGAGCCATTCTCACCCATTCTGGTCACTGAAGCAGGAAATAACCTAGAGACAGGGAGATGAGAATGAATGAAGTCACTGATTTGCTTGACCCCACAACAGATAAAAACTGTACTCAACTTCCTTTCCAGTCTGTTTGTGTCCAACTTTTTTTTATTAGCATCAGCCTAATAGATTTGCAGCCTTATTAATATAGTTGATTCATTGCTGATATTGAGGCGTAGTAGACAGAAAGCTTCTGAAAAATTATCCAGTTTACAATCAAGGAAATGTTGTCTTTCTCTTCAGCCATAGTTAATAGTTTCATTTAAAATCCTGAAAAAGTCTAAATTTATTTCTCTTCTAACATTTTGCTGTGCACCTTTATTTTATAAATACACTACATAGCCAAAAGTATGTGGACACCTGACATCCAACATAGATATAGAGTTGGTCTAGCCTTTGCTACTATAACATCCTCTACTCTTCTGGGAAGGCTTTATACTAGATGTTGGAGCATTGCTGCAGGGATTTGTTTCCATTCAGCCAGATGAGCATTAGTGAGGTTGTGCACCGATTGTGTGATTATGCCTGGCTTGCAGTTGGCTTTCCAGTTGATCCCAATGGTGTTGGATATGTTGGAGGTCAGGGTTCTGTGCATGCCAGTCAAGTTCTTCCACACTGTTCTTGACAAAACCATTTCCATACGGACCTCGCAATGTGCCTAGGGGAACTACCATGTGGAAACAGGAAAGGGCCTTCCCCTTCCTGTTTGGGAAGTACAGAATTGTAAAGAATGTCATTGCATTAAGATTTGCCTTCACCGGAACTAAGGAGCAAGGCCAAATCATGAAAAAGAGCCCCGGACCAAGGTGTGTCTGGATACATTTGGTCATACAGTGTATGTACATTAGGGTCTTCACTGGATTCATTCAGGTCAACATTCTTTTTAAGGGAAGCAATATAGATCACCTATTCAGGTGTCAAGAGATACAGTATAGTGGTACTTTAAGCTGCTATAGAAACTGTGAAATCACTCTTCTAATTGTAAGGCCTTGATCTGAAGTCTGATCTAAAATCTATGTTTGAGTTAACATCTCATTTAAACTTGAGCTGTCGTAATACCTTGTAATTTTCCTTTATACTGTGTGCCAACTGCCAACTATCCTCAGTATGACAAGAACAAAAATTAAGTCAGCAAGAATACAGCTCCCCATCCCACAAGCAATGGATAGTTGTGATGGAAAGTCAGATTTTATAAACTTCATCCAAAATGGGTGGAGCTAACATTGGTAGCTAATTTCTGAATGCATAAGCAAAGAGCTCTACAACAATATATGACTGTGGGCATTGACAGCATCACCCTTTTTTAAACTCTCTCCTATATCACTAAGGAGAGAAGGGAAAAGGGGGCAGTTTGCCAAATTTAACCCACCAAACTACACACACATGCACACACACTGTTTGAAAATTTCTGATAATAATGTAATAATGTAATTTTACTGATTGAATTTCATTCATAAATGTATTTTCATAATTTTGCCAATACATTCAATGAGCATGGTAGAAAGCTAGAGTAACCCTCATCTGGATTGTTTTGTAGGGTTATAATCCTGCCTCAAAGGACAAGACCTAAGGCCAACACAATTGTTTCATTCTTTCATGATAATGATAGGTTAATTGCAGGGCTTGTTTCAAATTTTTAATTACATTCTGCAATTAATATTTCGTAGGGGGCAGTCTCATAAGTGAACTGAACTTGTAGGAATATAAGCTGATTATCGTAATGATGACCACTTTTAAAGATCGCAAAGTCTTGAAGAAAATGTCATGCTACTCAAATTATCATACACATACCTACAGTCCATAGCATATAACAGTTGTTCGCTTCTTTAGAAAGTGAATCAGGTGGAGGACTGAGTGGCACATGCTACTGTCAAGACTTCTGGTGGTGGCATTCAGCCACCTCTGTGTGCTAACTTGTGAAGGCTGTAAATTGTAATTATTGGCCTTGCATCTTCCATGCAGGTAATAATAGTAAAGTCAATTACATAAATCAGGCAATTAAACCTAGCTCATATATGTTCATTAGGATTTTAGATCCACATTTGATTAACTTAAGAGAGCAGGGTACTTGGGCCAGATGAGACTGGTGAGTACAGGGCCTAAAAATCTCAGCAGTGGTTTATTATTTCCTCTCCTGTACAGCAAACTCCAAGTGTTGATTGTAATGCAGTTTTGGGAATCAGAACAAAATGTTGTTTGAGTTAAATATTAATTTATGCACATGTACTGGATATGATATCCTGGACATTAGCCAGTGACATACATTTTAGAGGACAGGGTCAGCCTTTTGTCTAATGGGGAGAGGTGTCAGGGCTAATGAGAACTAATGATAACTAATACTACTTCATTTAGACTTTCTGAACCAAAGCCAATTACTGGTAAACATTATTATTACAGTATTTGGTGCAGAACCCACCCCTGTCCACAGAATAGAGCATAATATTACAGAATGTTACAAGCCTGTGAGTTACAAAAAAACCTAACCAACCAGAAAAATAACTGAATTTAAGTTAATTAAATCTGTGTTTCTATAGATAGAATTTTGTCTCCTGTATGCTTATAGTAGTGTGTTCATGTACTGTGTGTATAAGAAATAATACTGCTCCCTCCCATTAATGTGTAATAATGGCAAACTCAATTATTTATAGATCGGTTCAACATGAATAAAATGTATTTTCAAGACAACATAAAAAAGGTGCAATATGTACTGACGGAGTCTCAGATGCAGTGCTATCAGCACTGAATTTAAACTTGCTATATTTCTATGCATCAAGGACCAATGAACTGTAATTCACAGTATCTCATGTTGCCTGCTTTGCTTGTATTTGCACATGCATTCTCCTTTGTATTAAGTCATGCATTTTTGATAAATTTAGATCCAAAATCGCTAATTGGCTCCTTGGGGATCCATGCTAAATTTTACATGTGTAAGGAATAATTTGGGCAAAAAGGAAACTTGTCAGAACAGAGGATGCAAATGACAAAAGGGATTTTCTTGCACATTTAATTTTTGAACTTTACACAGGTATATATATATATATATATATATATGTGTGTGTGTGTGTGTGTGTGTGTGTGTGTGTGGTATCTGCACACCAAGCCTGCCACAAAACGAACAGCAGCTGATACAGAGTTGTGTGCTAGGGGTTTTGACCTCCATCAATAAACTAAACTTATTTTCAGAGAAATTTGTACCTGTATAACAGACAACCTAAGACCTAAACACTACAAAATGAAAGAAAAAGACAGGCACTATCCCCCTACTGACACCAATGATGTACGCTAGCTAAGGGGTCTTAACTGGGACAAAAACAACCGTATTCACTGTCAAGACTAATTAAACTGTGCATGGATGTTGGTTTCACATTCTTAGGTATCCATCGTAAGGTCCTTTTTCTTTTTAAAAGCATCATTCCATCATTGATGTTTGAAATGGTTCCTTTAGAAATTCAAAATGTCTGCACCAAATCAGGTGGGGATGCGTGTTCTTGAACCAGAAATGATGAGGAGCATAACTGGAAGATGAAGAGACCAACTATATACTGCTTCACTAGCCACCAAAGTCTCTCTGGGAATCCATGATACGCGAAGCACAGAAATTACCTTGGCTCCAAACACTTTGCCTCAAGAAACTCTACACAGCAGGCCCATCTGTCATGTTTCAACATAATCAACTTGACAGCTGGGGGAGACGAAAGTGCTGGTGCAAAGCAGACTCTCAATTGCTTTTGAATTGAATAACGAGGTATTTTATTGCTGAAATCATATTTTGTGTAAATTGATTTTTTTTCTTTCAGAAAACTACTGAGAATGAATCACATTAAATGACTAACAATTATAAAAGTAATTAAAAAGATGGAATATCCATCAAAACCTCAAAGCATCCATGTAAGGTATGTAAGCCTTCCCTCATCAATTTAGGGCCACATCTGACTTCAGTTGTGTAACTGCGAATGAATGAGCTAGTATTACAAAAAGCCAAGATTATCAACTATACTAATTTTAGGCTTTGTTTTGTATCACACTTTGGTAAACAGTCATTTTTAATGCCAGATTAATGGCCACCATCCTCTCCTGTGTTTTACAAACACTCTCCATAAGTTTGTATGACAGTGCAGTTCTCCATATCCAATCCCCTTGTCTCACATACCAGTTTATCCCAGGTAATTTAGAGGTCCCTACTATGAAACAGCTAAAATGGCAATGCATGCTCAACAACAGAAATGAGCTTCTTAAAATAACTAATTTAAAATTTCATACAATCAAATTACAGTACTTTCAAATCTCCCCAGTTAGTACATATTTTTTCAAGATCTACATAATCAGGCATGTTTTGTGATTGTGTTCTTGCTTATAAACAAATAAATAAATAAATAAATAACTATGTTTATTCTACTTTAACTGAGCGATGTACCATTGTGCATGATAACATATCCACATAGGTGTGTGTATTTAAAAAATCACAAAAAAATAAATACTGGTATTTAAAATTGGTGCATCCCATCTGATTGTGTTTGCAAATTGTTACTTTGTTGTGCTTGGACCCTGGCAATGACTGCTTGCTGCTATATTCAAAAAAATGTTCTAGCATTTTTAAATTTAACATTTTATATTTGTTTTGGTGTATTTTTCATTTAATGCTATTATTCAGTTAAATTTTTTAACGCTAATTTATTATTCGACTTTGGGGTTGGTTATGTAAGCTCATGCAGGATATTTTTAATTACACAAATTTTTAATTAAACTGCTTGAGATCTTAAATTAAATGGCCTGAAATTAGAAAAAATCTACGAGAAAAAAAGCATAGCTGCTAGTTTCAGTCTGTCAAAGCTATTTTTAAAATATATTTTAAAAAACATCATAGCAGTGTGTATGAAATTAATTGGGGATAATTCTCAGTATAAAAATGATATGAATAAGTGAGGAATATTTCTGTCTGATGCTTAAAGAAGAACACACAGCATATTTTCCATTTGAACTACAAATAACTGCAGGCATGAGATTGCATATAAACTGTCATTCTTATCAGTCTGATCTGAGGGAATGCATCATGCACCAATGTATACATTTTATATTCATATTCATATCTCTCTTGGAGGGACTTCACTTGATTTTGCTTGAGTTTCTGCTGCAGTGGTATTAGTTATCCATTCACGCTGGAGAGAGCATGGGCGCAAACAGATTCTGAAGCGGAACCACGAGTAGATTCCATCCGAATTCCTAGACCCTCCATATCTAATTCAGGCTGAGCCAGGCAGAGGCTGGATGGGGAGATAAAGATTAGACAGGGAGGAAAAATGGATTTTCTCAAGCGTCCCAAGGGTTTGATAACTATATCAACACCCAACTGTGTTTGTGGTCAGGATTCAGAGTGTTGCCATAAGAGTCACTTCTTTGTGTGTGATTTGCGAAATTGATAGCGTGGCAGGAATTGGTTTTGGACACAGAAGCATGGAGGATTGTGCAAATTGACTATTTCAGGGGGGCATGAGAAGAAGAGAGTTTGGGGAGGAAGGCTAAGTGAGTGAGTGAGTGAGCATGTTATCAGAGCTTGGGGTGGAATGGTTGTATCACTTACAAATACCCAGAAGACAGAGAAATATCAAAGGTCTTCTATTTGTGAGGAAGGGACTTCAGCTGGACAGTAAAACCTTTGTGGCAGGAGAAGGCTTTGGATGCATTGGCTTTGAGATTTTCCTTGCCATTGAAGGGCATCAGAACTTTCAAGCATGTAATCAATAAATTACCTCTGTTAATCTTTTACAGTGCACCATAAACCAATGTCAGTGGTGTACAGGGGGGAAGGAGGAACACTGTAAGTTTAAAAAGTTACTTGTTTTCACATTCAGGTTTATTGTACAGCTTAATTGGATGGAAACATAATCCAGAATTGAGTCCTTATTTTATTATGTTTAAATACTATTATTAAAGCTTTAATGGGGTTCTATCTGGTCTTCAGACATTTCTTAATTGTATGTCAGCAAAAAAATATTTATTTTTCAGGGGTTGGAAACCAAGATGGAGAATCGGACCGTGATCTCTACTAGTGTACAAGATTGTTTTTACACTGTCTCTGTGTCCCTGAGCATCCACCTATTTGATCCATCACAGGTCCAACATCAATAGCTCCATGCAGTTCGCACAGATGAATAAAAAAGTATTCCCCTGTATCCCCGACTGTGTACTGTGTGAAAGCTGAAGACCGCATAAGTAATCCCAAACCATTCCCTTTTAATTTGTGCTGTGAAAAAATCTCTTATGTCATTTAAATTCACATTTAAATTATGAATCTTTTCAACCTCTCCATCACTAAAATCTCAGGCCTCTTCCCTCATTATTTGCATCACTGTTCCTTCAGAACTGTGCACTGCATACTCTCACACTGAATGCAGTCTTATACTCCAGGTATTACCCGTAGTCTGACTGGTTGAAAACATTATTCTCAGTTTTCCAATCACTGGAGATATAACCCGGTCAGACTGCAGCCTTTGTGGACTGGAGTAGGGCTCGTATTCTGTAGACAGTTAATGCTGTATATTTGTTCAGTCTGATTAACTGTGCCTAATATAAGACACAGACTAATAATGGTAGTGAAACTGCTGTCAGAATAAGACATTCTGGCACATATAATATGACAATTTTGTAAACCTTTTGATAAACAGCATGGTTTCTTAGGATTCTATTTTTTATTTATCATGTTTTCAGATGGTTTTCTACTTTGCTGCTTTAAGGACCCTGTTTAAACACTAGGACAAACACTGGTGCAGATCCAACTTCTAGATCACGTTTGGTATTTTAATGACAGTAGTGGAAGTGGAAGCACAGTGCATCACAGCATATATTCAGTTTATGAGTAAAAGGTATTGTGAAGGATTGACCATGCACTGGCAATCAGGAAGTTGGGACAAGGATCCCTGTTCCCTTATTTATTGATTTTAAGCTTCTAGTTTAAGTGTTTTTTGACATGCAGTAAGTGTCTTGGAAGACAAAAACCATGAAAATATTTTCAAAAACATTGATTTTATTTTTATATAATTTTCCTTGTAGTCTGGTGCCGCATAGTAGATACGGTTTTTGAGATTAAGACCAGAGACCAAGAACACCATTGTTCAATCCTAAACTGATCAATAGCTAATGGAAATAATTTTGGAATTGAAAAATGACAATATAATGCAAATGTTCATTTTCATAATTAGAAATATGTGTGATCATTAAGTATTCTACATGAAATAATTTTTTTATTAAACCCACTTGTAGTTTTGCACCATTTACTGGTGGAGTACATTACATACTCCACCTTTTTTGTGTGTAAACTGAGCTTAAATGAAACAGAGTACAAATTCAGAGTTTGAATGGGGCCTTATTGAATTTGGCCTCTGTAATGTGTCCTCTGTGAGGTCTACATCACATCCATGGCATATGGCCATGTCTTCTAAAACACAGTGTGCCACAAAGAATGCACTGGCTTTCTAAGGGCTGTATTGTAATGTACCACCTGACCAGCTCAGTCATTTTAAATGCATTAAATACATTCCAAAGGTTTGAAAACATTGATTTATCCCTGCTGAACACACAATTAAAGCAAGTTGGCGGTGTGTACGGCAATCTATGGTGTAAGTTTCCACTATTTTAATGGATAGTCATTGTCCCCTAACAGCTACAAATCCAGGGGAGCACCTCCCTCCAATGCTGCAGGAATGACAGAGTTGGCCAAGATAAAAGTTTCATGGGTAGATCCTGGATAATTTGCCAACACACATCACCCTGCAGTTTGCGGCACAAACTGGATATTAACTGGAGTGGGCCGCCTTACAATTCACATAAATGATACCATGCTCTGATGGTGCACACAACTGCATGCATGTGTGTCAATAGCACCAAAAAGCTCAGGGAATCCATATTTCACTCCTGGAGGGATCCCTTTAGCAGCACCTCATATGATGACATTATGTACCCCAATTGACTGCAGTGACAATTTAAAAACGAACATAACAAGAACCAATGCACCTACACGCATTTAACAAATGCCACCTATCTTACACTATTTGATGGGTGTAGAGCCATTCTCCCACACTTGTTGTGTCTTTCAATCAAATAGCTTACATTGATTAACTTGATACAGGTGCAACGCCTAAAAAGCAGACATTGGACTAAATAACTAAACGCAGCTTGCAAATAGCCAAATTGAAAGCAAAATGATTCTCAAAATGTTTTCATGCATTCGTATGTGCACCTTCATAATGTAGTCAAAATAGCAGTGTGCTAGCTTTTGAGTTAAAACCTGCTCTGGGTTGGTTTAAACACATACATTGTTCAACACCAGATTTGCACCATGTAAAATGTTTCTATTGCCACCTCCTTTGTACTGCTAAACTCACAAACATGAACGGGTTTACTGTAGACCATGAAACTACCAGACCGGGTGCAGGCAAATCATGTTCTGATTGCACAAGACAAAACTAGCAATTCTACTGTGTTTGTCATATAGAGCGCATCTCCAGGTTCATGCACATCTTTTTATCATCATCTGAAAGATGTCTCCAAGGCCCCAGTCAGAAGGCATTACTTCTCAATTCTACTTTGTATTTCCTAATTTTTTCTCTTTTTTGAAAAATGTATACATCTCTGTGAAATGAGTGCCACAAACCCAAATGGCTTAATTCTTTGTGATTGAAATTGACAATATTCCGTCACATTCTCATCTGGCGAGAAGCATCATCTGGACTGATTGAATTTCAGAAATCTAATTATCCTTCTTTCAATGGTGCCAATGCACTCCAGTACAAGTCAGGGTGAGATGAGAACCATTCTCCAAAGATGAGCAGCTTCAGATAAACTTCCATTCTGTCAAAATCTCTCTACTCATTTTTGAAAATGGAGTCAAGGTAACTTGGTTATCAGGTGTATTTTTCATTTTAGGCTTCCTCTGTGCCTCTGACACCTCTTTGTAACAGAAATCACACCAAAATGTATGACCAGTGGAGCTGCAAGGAGTGGACTGCAATACAATAGATATCATGCCTGGGCATAGGCGACTGATGAGCCCCATATCGGTGTGAAAAGTGTTTAAAAGTGAGTGAAATAAGCACATTTTTACTTGAAGCAACTTATAAAAATCACAGAATCACCGCCTACCTCCCAACTGCTCTTTCTGCCAGTAAATACCCATTAAAATTTAACTTCAGTTATCCTTTCGCGTATTTACATGGGAAGCCCATTTCTCTGTTTAATGTCTTTTGATAAAAAGATTAAGCAATAAAGAATTTGTACATCTACGCTCTTCTATATTCAACGTTTTCTAGGTATTTTAGCGACTGGCAAATGATGTCTGCAAAATGCATGTCCAAGATTGCTATTTGTTCTTGTGGTCAAAATTTAGGTATGTCTCCCTGTACGTTATACAGTATTTTACTGTGGATGATGTCACCTGCTGGGCTAAACGTACTCCCATGACATATTCCCACAACCACAAAATATATAGGAGAGGAAGGAAATGTTAGAAAGAGGCTCTCTAGACCCATCTAGCAAAGAATGGAATTAATCACAATAAAGTATGATCATTTTTACTATTTCTATAGTACACCCTGAAACACGTTAAATACGTAGGGGTTACATAGAATCAATAAAGGTTGATTAAGACCATGGCTACTGCAATAATAAACACAGTTTTTGCTAAGTTTTATTCTGGAGGTGGATCATGTTTGTTTCAGAAATAATTAATTTCACTTTCTTTCCAGAGCCACAAACAATAAAAAATGGATTTAATTGCAATCAAACCTCTGCAATTCATTTCAAAGCTGAAGTGACATTTATGATTAAAACCCAGGTTACCTCTCAAATATTGAGCCTGAGGCTATGTTCAATTAACAACAAACCAATTTTATGGCTGTTACTCAGATTCCTTTTGAAGACTAATGATTTTATTATTACACCAAAATACAAATTTTTTTAAAACATATTTCGGCAAGTGATTATTGTCTGAAATTGCTACGGGGAATAGGGATAGGAAATTGGATGTTATAGTTTCTATGGGATCTCTAATGATTCTTTTATTTTGTCTCCTATTTTTTTCATGAAGATTACTGCTGTGCCTTGATGTGCAACTTTTATTAAACCAGCCATTTCCCATGGTAATTGCTGAATTGATAAGCTTTTAATCTCACTGTGGTGTCTTGCCTATTTAAACCATTAAGATACTGACACATTTCTTCAAGCTGTATTAAGTGAAAGAGGAAACGCATATAGACCCATATTCCTTAAACTCTTATGTGGGTCATATGTTGAATCAGCAGCTAAAGGTTTACAGTAAAAACAGATGGATACAATTGTTCAATTTAGTAGCCGAGGTCATTGGCTATTTTACACCTGCCCAAATGAGAGTAGTATTCGGCACTGGCATGTAACTTCATCACTCTTACCAGCCACTTTGGCAAGTGATTTTTGGTAGCATTTTATATTTAAAAAATCATTGTAGTTTACAAAAGGCATCTGAAACAATTAAGTCAATTTGAGGTGATACTACAACTCCCAAGAGCACTGGGTACACACCGTGTGCTCATCCCATTGACTCATGCATTTTAGCTGGGAATATAATTGATAAGGAGAACTCAACCAAAATCAAACCACTGCCAAACATGGCACCGCATACAAACTGTGTATAATCAATGTGGCATTTCGTTTTAGTGACACTCCACCCTAGTGGAGAGTGCAGATTCTGATTCTGCGGTTGTGATTGGAAAATACGGAATTTACAATGATTACCGCACCAGACACAAAAAACAACCACAGCTTAGTAAAGGAGCATAAACTTTGATAGATGGACGTCCAAGATTTCAGAGTCACTTTATTTAGCGATGCAAAAGAAAAGAAGAAAGTGGGCTTGTTGCAGTGCTCGGTTTAACCCTGTGGCATACGATGTATGGGCCTACAGACGTGTAGTTATTTTCTCACCGCCGATGGCATTTCGCAGTTGCAATTTAAAACTAAAGTAAAAAATAATAATTATTATTTTTATTTGCATCACAAAATTGTGCACATTTTATTGACATTTAAAAAAAAACAAACTCTTCGTTCTCCATACTGACACATAGAGAATATTCACAGACAATTTCTGCAATACACAGACTTTGTGAGTTAAATGATCTTGAAGTTCATGTTTTCTTAAAGGTAAACTTTATTGTAAGTAGAGCTTTCATGAAATGTTGGCTAGTGATTAAAACTGATTTGTCTACTCTCTCTCTTTATCTCTGTCTCTCTGCCTCTCTCTCTCACACACACATGCCCACCCACACACACACACACAGTTTACTCTATAGCTGGTATAGTTTCTGTTCAAATAAAATGTTATGCAGGAACTAGCGCATACCGTTACATTCTCCTATTTTTTTTTGGGGGGGGGGGGGTTTGGCCGGTGAAAATCCTGAGTGGCTAGTGACTTCGGAAAACCACTAGCCACAGTGGCTAGTTAATGTCAAGCCCTGATAACAATTAAGAGCAAGACACATTTTTTTCCTTCAAACAGTTCGGCAAGTTTAACAATAAGTATAAAGTGTATTGCTTGCATTTAAGTCCCACTTAAATTAAAATCTTGTAAGTAAAAAATATGGGCCATCGGACAACTACTGTACGTGTATGATGTTTGTATTCTGTGTTGCAACGTACAGCATGTATCAGGTTCTGTTGTTACACCATTCGTACCTTGGTTAAGTGCATAATACCACATAAAATATTTATCAGAAGCCTACTATAACCATTTCTTTCTGTATCAAAGATCTTGTGATTGAAAACTCTTTTCATGTGTACATCATTTCAAAAAATGCACAATACTTTTAAGTATCCACAGGCTCAGCCTAAACAGTTTTAGCTATAATTAAGATGATTGTAAACAAGCAGCATCCTATCATTAATGAGGAATGACATGAGTTCCATCTTTGACAGTCCACTTTTGATTAGAATCTAAGTCCCCCTTTAAGAAGGCCGAGTAAGAGCAAAATTAAGTTGCAATATTCTTTATGGGTCTTGAAAACACTCTTGAAAGACTCTTTAAGGACATGTATGTCTGGTAATTGGGCTAATTAGGGCAGCAATTACTCTTTCACAATTCTTAACACTCATAAATGGTCAAATCAATGGGCACTGAGAGCTTGATGTGCAAATTGGATCCATTAATGTTGACGAGGCTGTTTGAACCCATTATCACAAACGGACCCATTATATCCCCATTGTGCAGTTAATGTGGATAATAAATAATGCAATGAAAGGGTGGAACCACCGTTTGAGATTCATCTGGATGGTTTGGTGATTGTTAGCTAGGAAGTAAGAAACTGGCAAGTCTGTCTGTCGCATTCAGTTGAAGCTCCGTATACTCACATACTTTTCACCTACTAATCTTTTCTCTCTTACGGTGGCTTTAACATGACATTCAGGGAGTCCTGTTCATATATACCATAGTATTATGGAAAATAAAAACATATCACCGTCATCATCAACACAATCGTCTTCATTGTTATCGTCATCATCAAATATTATTTCACTGCAGGATAAAGGCTCTCCCAACTTTTTATACCATTTAACTGTTTTATACTGTTCTATATATTTATAGATTTCACCCCTCCAGTTTGTTCTGCTTGCATTGCTTTTTCACTCAGTGTCAATTATCTTGTGCTATTCTGGGCTCTTGGACAACATTACATTACATGTTCAAACGTGTTGTTTACAGAGACTGGCATATACATTTACTAAGTCTCAGAAGCCCAAACTAAAGATTTTTGAAGAAATTTTTTTAATTCATTCATCCTGTGCAGAGGAATCGTGGGGAAGGCAAGGTGTGGAAAGTGTACAGAGGTACCAGTAGGGGGAGGCCTCTCTAGAATATTCAGAGGTGGCAAAGGTGCTCAATGTCTGTTGAGCTGGGAGTGCAGAAGTAATTCCACTCAGGATACGTGAGGGAATTCCTTAGGCTTTGCAAAAGTCCAGAAGTTGTGCACATAATGTGGGCACCAGAGCAGGGCCCCTCGGGAACACACAGAAAAGGTCAGTGCAGATATGGGTGTCGAAGCATGGCTTAGCAAAGACTGGGTGACCAGATGAGACTTGTTCAGAAAGCAGCAGTCAGCAATCTTGGTCTTAGTTCTGAAAGGTTTAGATGGAGTGTTTTTGCCAGTAACAGTAGCATGAATTTGGAATGTACAAAGTACTCACACCATTCAGAGTTCCAGTGGTTCTGTGTCCATTTTAAGTTTTGAATTCAAAGTTTCAACTATCAGATTGCGCAGATGAAGTGAGTATCTTTGGGCCAATGACCCCCTTTCCTGGCTTACTTCCCAATTGTCCTGTGGGGTCGTGAGTGATCTTTGAATTTTTTTCACCAGCTTAGTCATATGACCCTTAATAACCCCATTACAGGCTTATCTCCTATTGTCCATGATAGGTCTGTGTAGTTTGATTAACCCTCTCCTATTTGTCTCCAGGCAAATTGTCTCTGTAGGAGACACCCCATGTGTGTTACACTGTGTAAGCTCATGCCGTTCTGGGTGAGGCACTTGGATTGTCACATTTCTATCCTTTCAAAATTCTTCAGCACAATATTCCAAATTTAACTGGTGGTAGTATCGCATGACTACACAACTTTCACCCAAAAGGCTAACATACCAAACTGATAATTCCATTTGGTTCCCTGCACAGCACCTTCAACTAAATTAAGTGACATGCAGATTCCACCGTAAAAATACAGTACATTTTATGACATTAAGCTGTAATAAGAATTCACAAGCATAAAAACACAATAGAAAGTACAGGAGAAAAATGATTGTTTTCCTCAAGGTTAGTATAAGCACTACCGAAAGCATGCGGATAAGAGAACTGTAGGGAGTGAGAGACCAACTTACCTGAAGTGACACTCACTCATGTATGATGGTGCTGGCAGACATGTGCAAACGGTGGAGAGAATCTATCTCCTGAGGCATGTAATTGTCCCCTCTCTGTCAGGAAAGAATCCCTGATCATGCAGCAAAGTAAAAAAAACAAAAAACAGGTAAAGTTACACCCAAAGCACCAACACTTCACACGGCTGGTTTGTCAAAAGGGATAATAAAATATATGACAACATGCGTGTAGTTATTCCAAAGTCAGTTACATCTATATAAATAAAACAAAATAAACTGATGCTAGCTGCATATATACTTTGTAGCAAATGTGGTAGCTACTGAGAGGAAAAGTCATGACATTAACTTTATCAACCATAGCATGTCCACTTTTCACTTTTCACACAGGTGAAACAGCAGCCTGCAATGTCCTTGGGGCTGCAGTAAGATTCCACAAGTTAATAAAAATCTTCATAAAATGCCTGTAATTGCAACAGGTAAGCCGTTTCCCCCTTGTCCAATGCAGCCTATTTATGGCCAGTCAAAATGATTGATTTACCTGTAAGATAACCAGGAGGCTGACTGCCTGGTTAATATACCAAGCCTGCTGACTAGTTAGTGCAGTTGGTGTATGCTGTGTGAGATATCTAGTTTTGATGATTGCCTTTGAGAGACAGACAGTATAATTTCCTCCTGGCAAACTTACTCACACTCCACACTGTGGTTGAGGAGCTTGTTCTGTTCGATCGTAGGAATGCACTCTCTCTATCGCTGTTTTGCCCTCCACGAACATCAAAGGAAACATCCTTGGGGCAATTAAAAGTCATGCTGCAGGTATTATATCTGATATACAAACCTTGGGTGTTCTGAAGTTTTCTTCTTGAAAGTTTTATTACTTTCTGGGGGAACCACAGAACACCAAAACTATAATACGAGTTAGAGACCCAGCATGACCACAGAATATGGTCCTTTTGGGTCATGGTCCTTTTGATTTTGCGTTTGAATGCAATCTGTGACATTTTATTGGAATCATTGAAAGACTTAATGTCTACCCATAGGAAAGCAAAATCCAAGAAAAGATCTCATAGTTGTTTCTTTCATTTCTCCTAGACACAAATGAGCTATTTTTAATACTAAGATTAGACCAATGGCTTTTTCTCCTACTTCTCAAATTCAATTCAGGAGAAACAACCACATATAATCTCATTTATGTCTTACTCTGATCAAAACAAGAGATCTCTAAATGATCTTAAATAAGACTAATTTAAGTCTCCTGAACATGGGACCATGAGATCAGAGAAAGAGCTCAAAGAAAACTCAGCTATGACTCCTAGGATCTCATGATTCTTCTCAAATATGTCTCAGTTTTCTCATAGTGACCTCATGAGAAACAACCGCATCTCAATTCAATATCCATATGTCTTACTGAAGTTTTTCAAATTCATCCTCTCATTATCTCATCTTTTCCCCCTGGCGGGTTTTAGGAGCAACAATTCAGATTGAAGTGATCTCAAAAAGATGTACAATTGAGATCTTACTACTTTAAGAGTTAAAGAAAAGACTATCCTGTGCAAAATTTTTTTCCTCTGGTTATGTAGATAATAAATGTTGAGGCCTGCCAATTGGAATTTACATTTTCAGAAGCCGTTCCAGTTTCAAGTGGCAACCAATATGGTGCAATTTGGTTTTCTTACATTTAAACAATTTTGCCTGAAGGTGGTGATTACTACTGGCTGGATTCAACAATTATTTGTCTACAACCATTGTTATAAAGAGACTAAAACCATGAATCTTTTGATAATAATATAGTGCTTCCAACAACATAATAAAACTTTAATAAGTACATTTATCAGCTTAGATAAGCCTGTCCTTGTTTGACCCCCATTCCACAAATTTACCAATCAGGGAAAAAATCCTGATTATTTATTAAGTATGTATGGGCCAGGTGGAGAGAAGGTGTCCCTCCTCTCTTTCAAATACATAAAATGTGGGCTTTTCTATACTTTTAGTGAACAACTTTGTGAGCATAATATCAGTCAGCTAACATCTGGTGAGTTGGATATCGGGGGATGATATCTGCTGTTGGCACCTGAGGAATCTGAACCTTACATCTGTGCCTAGTTGATGTCATGGTCTTGCACCTCATCTGCCATTCTTACCTCTTCATCCCTGGTTTTTTGGAATATTCAGCTGTTTATTGATTTTTTAACTTTGATCTTGGATTACTTGGGAAAAACAACAATGTGGCTTGGTATCTTGTTTTATTAATATCTTTTGTGACTGTAACCTGTTCATTTGTTATTTGTTAAGGTAGTTTGACCCTTTGCCTTTAAATCAGACATTGAATATTTGTAATTTAATCAATTTTGTGATTATAATCTGGTTTTGAGTTGTACATTTGATAAAGGTTGATCCAATAGGTTGCTTTACCTTTCAACAAATTTGGCACTTTAAATGATAATTGATATTTTTGATAATAATTACCAAATTAAATCAAATAAATATATCTAATATGTTCAATATGTGAGAAGTTTTAACTGATCATGCACTTGTGTTCAGTATTGAGAGTGCTGAACGTTAAACGAGGGTATTAGCAATTAGAACTGCTGGATTCAGAACATAAAGATATTTTACTCAACCCTCACTGTTCCACAGTAACCTATGCGTTAAATGCCCAATAAGCTGACTCTGCCACGCAAACAGTTATTAATGGCTGGAAGAAAGTGCGTGTTACGGGCTTATGTACAAGCGTGTGCCATTCTGTAATTCCACCATCCAAATATTGTTTTCAAAATGCTCTTTGAAATATCACCAATAGCACAGCTGGGGACTCCAGACACCTTTCACAATCCGGCTCCCAACAAGAGGCTTTTATCGACGGGGCTTAAGAATTAAACGCTCTTCATGAATACTGGGCCTAGGCATGTAATTAATGTGTAAGATTGAGGTGTGGATTACTGGGACGCTGGAATGGAATTCAGAATTAATTGCTCATTACTCTGCACACCTCTGTAAAATTAATGGTCCAGAACCCTGCAACTTCTTCATCTGAATTTTACTTTCAAGTACAAATGGGAAGCATACCACTATTCAGCCAATAAACGGCTGCTTTAAGAGCAGCAGTGTGCCAATTTTCTCATTAGAAGACTGCACATAATTCTTCACCTCTCTCTCTTTGCACACAGTGCAATCTATTTACACCAGTGGTTAATGGTCTCAGTCAAACTCTTCTTCACTTTTGAAACTCCCCAGAGGCTACAGATGTGTCAGGTGGTCAATGTGATTTTTGGGTGGTGCACTTTTCTTTATCAAGCTGCAATGGTGAAAATAAATTAGTTTCCTCTCCTGGTCTCCTTTCAATCATGTACGACATAGGGGAGTCCACAGGGGAGTCCACAGGGGATTTTTGTCCAGTCTTTACTGCTAGCTGCATTTAATTATGTCCAGTGTTCTGGTGGTGTTAACATGTTCAAAGTTCCTCTCTAGACACAAGCTGAGAGAGGGAGTTCTCCATAACCTTACTTATCTAATCCTGTGCCCATTATATCCTTCAGGTTCCTTAATTCAGTTACTTTCACTGATGGCAGTTGCCTCCTTTATATTTCAAGAAAGACCACCACATTATAACATTATACACTCCAGTGCTCATAGCCCATGTCCATTTGACATGAACTTCCTTGCACAAGGCTGTCTGTTATGCATTTCACATCGGACATCCTAGATCAGCAGTACTATGGTAGTAAAGCACATGGGATTGCAGGTAAGAAACACTCTGACCTCCATTTCCACTTGTCTTCACATCAGGTTGCTAAGTAACCCACTGGAATGCAGCCATTTGAAAAATGTATTGCTTTTCATTCTGAATACTAAATGCAGCACTGTTAAAAAAGGCTAATATTATATGCATTTGTGTTTGTAAATTGCACAGTGTGTTTTTAGGGAATGGCAATTGACTTAAGTATATCAATCTCCATCATTGTCTGCTTGGAGGAGATGGGACGTTTATTATCAATAACCCTACCAACAAGCCACCCTCATGCAGGTTATGGATGAGGCATACAATTAAATCACTGCACAGTAGTGCCAGGGCTGGATAAAGCACGTGAGAAGAGTTTCATTGGTGGATTGCACAAGAAGACATCTGTGATGTGATGTTAATTAAAATTTCTGACCAAACATAAACGAGAGACAAGAGTGACCAGAGAAGACAAAACTAACAATTTATGATTGTGATTTACAGTTATACTTTATCTACCAGTACCAATTTCATTTTGTACCTTTGTGCATAGGGATTGAGACACCATTTTGATTTTGAAGTAATGTTTTTTGATTGTGATTTAACAAAGTTAATGTTAGGATTATTTAACTGAATTATGTTTTGATGGTTAAATGCATAAAATATTTTAGAACGTTCTTAATTCTTATTTTAGTTTGTGTGTCATTGAAAGAAATATTGGTGAAACTCAATGCAAAATGAGATTTTTGCATGCCTAATTGGTCTTTGTTAGGATAATTAAAGGTTTTAATTATTGTGCTTTTAATTACCAGTTTAAAAGCTGGGCCAATCGTTAAAAAACATCTTCAAGCAATAGAAGAAAAATTTTCTTTCTACATTCAGGATATGATATATGACAGGTAGATGCAGATAATTAGCTGAGTTACAGTAATGGGCGGAAAGCAGATCTATCACAGAGAGAACATAAAGAATACCTTAGATTGCTTAACATTTTTCACTCTTTAGGAGGGCAGTGAACAGGAATTAATATAGCAAGAGATTTCTAGTCCCACCCACATAAGCTTAATTAATCATTAGTAAAGAATGCAAACTTGAAGAGGTGTGCTTTGTTATAACAAAAACCCTTTGTTTTGAAAACAGCGTGTATTGAATAGCTTCTTTTTATCAGTTCAATGAGCTGACAACTTATTACAAGACAGAAATGCTTACGAAAATTAATTGCTACAACAAAACCTATACAGTTTCACTTAACATAGTGTAGATGTAGGATTGACTTTGGCAGTGTTGAGACAAAGCAGTAAGGTTGACTGCTGTATGAAATCCAAACCACCTTTCTGACTGAGGTGATTACATGGAACATTGGATGAATTTGTTAAGAGGTGTTTTACTTGTTCAAAATAATATGGCATTTTTATTTAATCCAGAGCTGAAGCTCCTAATATGAACACCGAATTAACATCTTATTTATGACCCCTCCCACAGACAAGGCCTGGACCCTATGATACGACGTTGAGAACTGTTAACTTCTTGGAATGGGGTGGCAGTTATTTAGATATACAGTGTTGTTAGAGCTTGCATAAACATCCCCAAACATCCTCAACTTTGAAGTTCTCCTTCAACGGACAGTGGTGTAAAAGTAGTCCAACCACGGCTATGATTTGTTCTTATACTTTTCTCATATCTTAAATTCACAGAAGCTGAAACACAGAAATCATAAGATGTCTATTTCAAATATTAAAGGTGAAACATCCTAAACTTGTCAATATGTCAATGTCAATATATGTCAATATTTATGCATTTTTATAACTGTATATAGGTAGAAAGAAGTTCTGTTGCAACCAAAGGAGATTAACACCACAATAGTCTATTTCAAGGTTAATGTTAGACTTGCTTTAGTTAAAGGGAGGCAGTGGTGTATGAAAGATAATGTTACAAGGAAGAGATTGTGTTCTACTCCATGAAAGTCTTTCTTTTTTGTAGAAAACATTTTCTTTCTAAATGGCAAAAAATTTAAGCTCAGCTATTTTGGCAAAGTGGGACTATTAAATATGAAAAAATGGATAAACCTGAATTCAGTATGCTTACAATTTCAGCTGAAAATGTGGGATCATTTCTAAGAAATTGCATGTATCAAATAACCTCACTCATAACAAAATACCAATGCCTCCAGTGCTGCATTAATTGATAACAATCTGCTTTCAGGAATTCTTGGGGGAGAAGGCAACTTATGGCTGGGTTTTGTGCGTGAAAAAATGAACAAACAGGTAATTCAATAGCTTTTCTTCCCCAGGATCCACACAATGGCAGAACACTGAATATAGTTTGTGAAATAATGTAGATAAAAATGTAATAAGATTGAGAACAATTACTCAAATTAAAAAATCTGACAGTGTCACTAACAGATACAGTTGTGCAATTAAGTCTTATTCATTTATCCATTGTTCATTAGAGAACTCCAAAGGAAATGTTGAGTAACAGGCCTTGAACAGTTCTACCCCTGTCCAACCACCACTGTTTCCTCCTATATATTGATTCTATTCACAGTAAAGCACAGTAAAGTATATGAGTAAGTTCTATAAGGCATGAAAAATATCCTCAGTTTGCCTTGTTGTTAGATAAACCACACGAGAAACATGCTGAGGCTGCTTCTAAAAGTAGCGTGCAACTGCATCGTTCAATAATTGCAAGCACCCGGTATTCAGCGCTCTAAATTTTAATGCACATTTGCGATAAAAAAAGCTCGTCTGCTCTTTAAAGTTATTTTATTGTAGTGAGAAGCTCACTACCTCCACATCAGAAGATAAATTCTTGAAGGGAAAGCATTTATTTATTTATTCATTCAGCTGAACACATCACACATCCCTATTGTGATATGATTTATGGAGGATCCAAGTTTTGTCTGGGACTTGCTGAAAACAAATGGAGCAAATCAATGTTTTTTTTCTTTTTCATTTCCCAGTCAAACACTTTCTGGTGCTGCAGTTTTTTTTTTTTTCATCGGTTGTGCTACGGTATTTTAAAGGCTCATCATCAGATGTTAGCACAGCGGCACAGAATATTTTATAAAAGGCTCCGCATTACAGATGGGCTTTGTTTACGGTGCATATCTGTAATTGCTTCAGAGATATTTCACATCTCCTGCTGGGAGCAGGCCTGCAATTAGGAAAGGAAGAAAAGAACAAGATGGGAAGAAAAAGCACAAGAATCCCACATCTCACATCTAACTGCATATCTAATCAGCAAGGCTCTGTAATATCTTGGACATGGTTACATTACAGCACCAGCAGATTAGGACTGGTTGGGCAAGAGGTTACATATTGTGATGCTACATGCTAGGGATTGTGTCACCTACTATACCATATATATATACTGATCTCCAGACATGGAGCTTTACCAAATAATGAAGACAACAATGATGATTTTTCTTTGATAATGCAACATGTACAGTAAGGAACCATTTTCAGAACCTCGTGTCATGTGCAGCACTAACATTGTGCTCTGTGAATGTTTGCATACAACGTCCTTTGACGTGTATAATCATTGACATCTGCCACACTGCGTTTCCAGGCTGAGTCTTGAAGATTGACATCCTCTGACTCTAGAGCACAGATATACTGTATTGTGTGAGCCATGCTTATCTTTTATAGTCTCTTGCTGCAACAGCCTGGTGGAACTTCAAGCTTCTTACATCTCAAATTTCTATACAAAGTAAACATTTGATTGTTTTGGGATATGAAAAATTTTAAACTAGAGGATATAGGCTATCTAGACAGAATGGAATTCTAACGAGCTGACCCATTATGTCACCAGTCATTGCATCCGAGGTGTTGATGCCTCTCGTTGATGGAATATTTGCTTCCTGAGAGACCTCCTCCAGTTTGCAATGCCTGCTTGTGATTGAAACTTTGAAACTTAGTTTTTCTTTTTATCATCGCTTAAAATCATCCCACATTTTTTTATATTCTGGACCATTTTGTAGGACCCACACTGCTTACAGTGCGGGCTATGTTGTGCCTTATCTTGCTCTTCTCACTCAGTGTAATATTTCTATCTTGCAATCTAGGCATTTGTGCCCTACCTCAGTTATGAATGTCTCTATTTCTCCACCAGGAAAGTGAACTCTTTGCTGTCTTGCAGTAGCCAGAGTGGTAGAGGTTGATGCTCTGTTGCCCTCTAACCTGCGCAATTTAAGCACTTCCAAATCAGAGCCATGAACAGCTCTATGCTGTAGAAAATTAGTTGCAGCATCCCAAATAGTGCAGATTGCACATGCAGAGGTACAAGTTCCAGGGCAATGAGGAATTGAGTGTTTTTGCGAGCGGTTAGCTGAAAAAGCTACAGTAGACATGATGCTCTTTGCCCATGCGATTCTGACGCACTTCGAATGAGCTGTGTAGGCCTGCAAAGTATTTTTTGTGAATCAGTGCACCAGTTATTAAGCCTAATAATTAATCAGATTATGTAATATGGGTTTGATTGGAGAAAAAAACTGAAAGAACTTTGCCTGGATTGCCTGCAACTCGACAGGTTTTAGTGGCTGATCTATATTTTTCCACATTTTGTCTGTCCAATTTGGAATAGCCAATAATAACTATAGGCCTGTCCCGTTATTGCAGTCTCCTCCATTGATTCAAGTGGGTGTACAGTTATATGTGCAGCCTTCAAATGCATGTGGCTCTCCACTTTTCGTTCTGTAATCCTCCAGCTCAGCTGGTGCATTTAAGGCAAAGACAGAAGCATGCACCAATTGAGTCTTTATTAAGCAATGAGGGAACCGTACTACACCAACCCTTCATCCTTTCTAAGATGGTCCATTGTGTCACCCTGTGGGACTCAGGGCTACTGTCAGCACTGACATAGTCTGGATTTTATCTGGATTCAAACATCACTGTGCTAACAAGTGCCTCAAAGGGATTAAGGAATTGGGAGGTCTTGATCCAGTTTTTCACACACCACACAAACGCTACTGGGGACAGATAATATGCCAGTTTACATATTTTATTTTTGGAAATTTGTGAAGTACTCATATCCTTAACACATACTCAATCCTGAGTACTTGGCAAATGTACAAATATTCATGCTTGGCATAGCCATTGCATAATCTGACTGAAGGGCACCATTTACATTCTTTTAATGCTGTTCACCAAATGAGAACAACACTCTACGGTTTGAAAAGTGTCTGCTGATTTTCAGAGTGTTTCACTACCAGTGATTCATGAAAGTCAAGGATCAGCTAAGGAGTCCACACATCAGATCTTCAGAGCCTTAATTGGCTGCTGGTTTGAAAGGAAACCACAAAAACCTACAGAAACAGACATCCAGTACATTAGTATGTTTTAAAAAATCTGGCGTCTCCAATCTCACCAATGTCCAATTCGCATGCTTGTATGTGGCCCCTGCTACCAGTTTGGAAGAGTGAAAACAAACCGCAGTCTTCCTCTAAAACATGCGTCTGCCAGCCAGTTGCTTCTTTTCACAATGCAGTCGCAAGCTGCGCATGCATACAGCAGAGGTGGAGGAGGCCCATTCGTATGTGTGCAAAGCAAGCAAGCCACAGGCATCCGAAAGGCCAGCAAGAGTCACTCGAGCAATGAACAGTCCCCTACCGACCATATCCCTCCCATCTTCCTGAGCGACGTGAAGCCAATTATGCGCCGCTCCTCTGGGGCAGCCAGCCACAGTCGGCACTGGCACGGATTGGATTCAATCCAAAAACGTGGAGCTCACTCATGCACCGCAAGCAGCAATTTCCCAGAGTGAGCTACCCACAGGAGATGAGTTTTGAGACCCGTAGTTTATATGATAAAGAAAAGGATTGAACATTCACTTTTTTCACATTGTATGACTTCTCCGCAGGACTTTTCACTATCCAATGCCTCTTGTCGCGTAAAGTCACCACTGCAGTCGCTGTTTGCCACTGAGCAAGTGAGAGAGGGACAGTGCAGACTCCAGGCCTGCATTTTTACAAGTCCCAACCAAGAAAAATAACACGAATAACAAGAAGCCTTATCTCTTTTCATTAGCTGGCAAAACCTGTTTTGTGGTGGTGACACTAAGCTGTTTATCTTCCTTGTCTTTAATTTTGTGGGTTCAATACAGTTCACGGGCAATAAAAGCAGTGTCAGACTTAGTGCCTGCTCGGTTCACACCCGAGTCTCTCCAAGCATGACTCTGATCAAGCGGAATACACGGGTCTTCAGGTTGTTTCTTTCCACCATTCCTTCTTGCTTCACAAACATGAATTCCTTCAACGCTTCCAGCTTCTTGCATTACCATTTTCAATTTGGTTATTTATTTCCAGGGGCTCCTCAGTCTGTGAATGAAGATGGATGAATTGACAGCAGAGTGGTTTCTATTTAAAGGCATTAATTGAAGTGACAGTGATCTGTAATCACTTTAAAAGAATGCACTCCTGCCTTCACTGTGCAGCATTTATAAACCAGCTTCTCACAGTTCAGAGTCAAAGTTTGCCTGCCTTCTTATAGTTCATTTTAATCATTACTTTCAAAGCATGTGCCGCTTACCCTTTCCCCCACTCCACTCTGCACATTAATCAAACTTATATATGTGGAGCAAAATGGAGCCACAAAGAGAATGGATTCCGAAACTTAGGGAAGCAGTGCTTGCAGGAAGAAACAGAGTTCATGCCCTGTTACTCTGTTATAAAGACTTGCTTTTACTAACGGCACCTTCTTGCCAGTCTGTGCATCTTGGAACAAAATCACCAGCTCTTCCTAGAAGTGGGGGGGGGGGGGGGTAAAATTCTACTCGGAATTCAGAGATTTAATCCTTTCAACTAAGAATATTTTTCTAACAATTTAATAAAATTACCACAACTGTATAATACTAGACACCAACAACCCTGTTACACAATTTCACATAGATACTTCAGTGTAGAATTGCAGTAGAGTATTCCACACTTCTTGAAACTCCACATTGCACTTGAAATTCCACATTTCATAAAATGAGAGCTCAATGCATCACTTCAGTATAGCCTGGTCCCAATAATAGAAGTTCAATCCAACGACCAATTCAGTGTCATTTTATTAGGAATTTATCTCATGTTAACATGAGGATAGCTCTAAAAATTACACTACAAGTCTTCATGACAATGTGGTGAGGTTGGATAAATAAAAAATTATATATTTTGTTCAATGTACATATATCTGAGTCTTTTCAGTCAACACACATAGCAAACATCTTTATCAATAATGTGAACATTTTCAATCACATTCAACAATCAAGTCAGTAACTAAAGTGGTCAGCTATGTCGTTACTAAAGTTGCTCAGGAGATCTGCAGATTATAAAACAAGTCATTTAATATGAGGACATATTAGTACATATTAGTACTTGAATAACACAGTCTGTCTATTTGTTAGAAGTTTTAGATATTTGGCAATACATCTATTATGAAACACACATGGCCAACAAAATTCATCAGTATGCAATCTCTAGTCCATATTACAGAAATCTGATGCTAATGAAGGATAGTAAAAGATGGTACACTTAATTACTAGTGTACTCTTAATTACTCTCCCCCTTCCAGCTCCTTCCTCTTCCCAGAAGCCACTCAATCCCCCACCTGAACAAAATTCAATTTCAAAATAAAAGCTTTCTTTTTTTTCAAACTGTGGGCCTAGGCATATAAAATACTCTCATAAAATAATTTTGCAATAAAAAAATAAAAAGATGAAAACTGAATATATACATTTTTTAAGAGCGTTACACTAGCAAGGAGGACCAGTCCTGGATCTGTGCAGTAGCTTGTGAGCAGACACGGGGAGAGCTGTAGTGTCTGCAGCAAAGGTTCCTTGGAGATGGCCTGAGGGGACTCAAATCCAGTGGCTGGCCTTTGAGTGGAAGTGCAGCTACTAACTTCTCAGAGCACGCAAGCAAACTGTCCTTTCCTGGATGGCCTGCAGGACTTGCCACCATTGATCAGGCACTGAGCGGCTAGTGTAGTGGAACTCTCAGAATACTTAACGATGTGTGCAGCAGAACTTTCTCTGAACACGTGAGTGTCCTTCTTACATCTACAGCTCCTATATTCATCAATAAGAATCAGGCACTGAGTGGCTGGCAGAGCAGACATTTCCCAGAACAGGCAACAAAAGTATTGCTATGCTGCTATTTGTAAACTTCCTGGTTTGTGTAGCAGAAAATCGAAATTCAATTTCAAATACCGAAATACAAATCAAGTTATGCAATGCAAATTCATTTTAAAATACAATAATTCAGGTTTAAGAATTAAAAATTCAAATTATTATGATACAAATTCAAATTGTGCAATTGAAATTAAATTGTGAATTGGATAAAATGTTACATTTACAAAAAAAAATAATAATAACAAAATTTAACTAAATATCGTGCCAATAGCTTTAAAGCTGTGGGAAGACCAAGTTGGAAAGCAAAAGACCAAGTTGAGCAGAAGCAAAAGCTTACATGAAAACACATATCATGCTCCTTAGCAATTGCATTGCGATGCAATGTAAAGTCAAGTAGATCTTGGTATGTTTATATGCAGTTAAGTTCATTTTCAGTGTTTATTTTCAGATGTTTTCTAACAGCATGTAGCCTTCCTGACATTATCAGAATTAAAATATAGATTAAAATATGCACAGCACACTGATTTTTTTTTTAATCAATATTTGCCTGAGGTCTCAAGTCTGTGAGGGGATGCTGAAAGTATGTATGAGGATTAGTTATGGTAGTTTGAAATTCAGGCTTGATCACAAACTTTGTCAAATTTGGAAGAGTGAATTATGAGCATTCCCAAGGTTCGACAGCATGCTCTAAGCCCCTGAATGAACACCGACACAGTAATGGAAGAGACATCTCCCCACAGGGCAGGTGACAATGAATTACACCAAAGCTAATGCCTAAACTTGATGCTTGAAGTAAGGTATATTTTGGGTGTTTTAACACAGTGCTGGTAAAAGAATATGGATTAGCTGTTACTTTTAAGATTATTTATACTGTATTTATATAAAATAATGGGTTTCGGGCTGGATGTGCAGCACAACTGACTGAAAGCAAAGTATAAAGGAATAAATAATTTTGAAGAAACAGCTTCACTGCACTTACTGCACCTGAATTATTCTGCAAAAACAAATAAATGACATCATTTATAGAGCATTTTTCATACTAGTTTTTGCATCCCTAAGTGCTTCATATTAATAACAAAAATAAATAAAATCGAAGTAAAAACAGAAACAATACACAATGAGAAAAACGAAACATGTACATAAACTAAACAATAAAATAAGGTGTGGTAAAACCTATATAAAATCCATTGTACAATAAATATACAAATGAAAGGATACCATAAACAAACACTTAATAATCAATAAATGGACATTCAGTATCATATCACAACTAATGCCAATGTTAATTGCCAACTGAAATCCACCCTAGCCCTTTTGGGCAAATTAAATTGTGTTCTGGTTCTGGACTCCCAATCACAATGGCTAATGAATGTAGTCAGTGCCCAAACCTTCAGGCTACTGGGCCCAGTCTCTGATTGTGAAAAGAGCCTTCTGTGGGCTGACCCACATAGGCACAAATTGCTTTATGTGTTTTGGTTTGAGCTGAAGATGAATGTTGGGGGAGAAAAGTTGGTTGTAGTAACATAATTTTCACACTTGCATTGAAAGAATGGCTTCTTGGGCAAGGCGTGTGGGAGTGGAAACACAACATTGTTCATCATGGATACATTTGAAAGCACCAAATACCCTAGATAGGGATGGAGTGATCACAAGCTAGCTAGCTAGTAAGAGACATGGAGATCACTAGCTACACACCAGGAAGCTTTTGCCTTTCCCCAACCTAGTGCACTTGAGTGATACATCAAATAATTGCTCGCTGTGTGAATGCGGGTAATGGTTTGGACTGCACTCAATAAGGGAAATGCACAACTTCCAGTTTCTAACGAGATTCCCCCATGTGGAAGTGGCAAGTGAAAATGTGGGAGGGCAGAACATTTAACAGATTGGAGCACAGCCTTGAATCTAAAGAACGAGCACTTATAGTTCCCTAAAGCTGATAAACTACTAACTACAGTAAAGTAAAATACAATGTCTTAAACCAAGCCTTTGGCAAATCAAAGGTGCCTTTATAAATGAGGCTGCATGTCGGCATATTGATCAGACTCCTGTGATCTGCCTAAATGAGCTTCACAGGATGTGCAGCCCTCTAGGGCAATGGCTGAAAGTTCTGTGTTAGTCGCACCTCCTGAATTAATAGAGAATGCTGCAGATTTTTTAATACAACAGGGTATCACAAAAAGGGGTAAAACTGAGACAAAAAGCTATGAAAAAAATATGGTTTCAGACCTTTATAAAGAAAATAATGATAACATAAATATCCCCACTAACTGTAACTGCCATTTTCCCAACATTTCTTTTAATTCAGGTTACTAGTACACACTGAGTTCTGTACTTGCTGTCTTTTCTTTGCCAAACAAAAATCAATACCTATTTTGCTGCAGCCTTGATGCATATGATATTATGAAGTTGACGCATACTTAACTTTTATTGAGACAATAAAATAATATTCTGGCCATTGCTCACCAGAGCCCGTGTAAAGAGGCAGTCAGATGTATTTTTAGTTTGGGCCCTCTGGGTGTACAGTTGATAAATAGTGTTGCACCACATGGACCTCTGTACGTGGAAACCCTAACAACGACATGTAAATCACCTTGAACTAGTCAATGGTCAGTTACTCTTTTCTATCAGTTTCCTATCACTCTTACAGTGGGATAAACATTCACAAGCTAAGCACAAATGCTGCCTATATCCAGTGTCAGCAGGTTTATGTTTTTTGTTTAAGCATAAGAATAGGCACATTCACACAAACTAACCATATTAACTTTTTCAGTTACTGCGGTCTCAACAAATGGCTGTCAAATACCCCAAAAGAGATGGGATGGATATACGTTGGTCAAAAACATAAAGATGTACACAGCCCCATCTAGGTATGGTTTTGTTAACTGAAGCTAGCTAACATTATGTAGCTTGCAAATGATGAAAGTGAACCATAAAAGCAAGCATTATACATTTTAATGTGCAACTAAACCGATTAAAATTTTTACTGAATTTGAGTTCCCTTGGCATCTGTGTTTAGGTGAAGGACATCTAGTCAGTTTACCAGCTGTTCCACACCAGTCAAAGAACACCTCCCACAGCAATGAACCATTTGGATACTAAATCCAGTCTTTAGCATCCAATCAGACTTTCAGTCAAATCAAACAACTTAATTTAGAAAAACTATATACAAAAAAAATTTTCTTCTACAATGAAAATAATTTCTAAAATGAAAATCAGACACAATAAAAAAAATGGGTTTTTTTTCTGATGCCAGAAATGGTTGCATAGCTCTCTCGGTCTTTACAAAATGCTTGATGTACAGGACAAGACTATTGAGGAGAAATGTCACTGCTTGGAAAACTCTAAGAAAATATGTGTGTGAAACCCGCGGTGGCCCACAGATTTGATTTTAGGACAGCATAAATCTCAGTTGTCAATTGTCAAACCTTTGCTGAAAAGTCATCATTCCTTAGCCTTCATCGCATCAATCATACATTGTCATCCAATTCTGCTTCATCCCTAAACAGAAATGCCTTTATGCCTCACTTTTCAGACAGTATGGCATCAATCCTAAGTTCAGACAAAACAACTTGATTTCTTAGCCAAAAAGGTTTAAGGAATATACCATTATATCCGGAGCACCAATTACGTAGGGAATATACCTTTATATCCCCACACAGGGCACCTAAAAAGAATAAAGTGTAAGTAATGATTATCACTTTGATTAACCTGGTGGGGGGGAAGGGAACCTTCACACCTGTTTTCTTTACGGCGAGAATTTTAAATAGTGCACGCGCTGATGATGTCATGAAATGTCAGCACTTTCAGACTGACCCGAGGGTACCTACGAAGGTGTCAGGCAATACAACACCATTTCTCTGTCCACAGCTGAGATTTCGATACAGTGCACTGTAGAACATTTCATGCCTCAGAGTCAGACATAAAGTCCACAGAAATTGTTTTGCTTCCAATGGCCGCAATACTGATGCACCCTTCAGTAAAAGAAGACATTTTCTTTTAAAGACGTTCAATTAATATAACATTTGTAAATTTACTCAGGAATTGTATCAAATGGGAGTCAAGAAATGAAAGACTTGCTGAACAAATGATTTTTGAGAAATTGAGCAATTTACAAATGCATAGTTTACAAATACACTACGACAGTGAGGACTGTAGTAGCTCTTTCCAGCCCTGAAAGGGCATTTTTACTCCCAATAATTTAGCCTAATATAACAAAAGGAAAATATGTTTAGAAAATGTACCTGTGTAGGCTACTGTGAGCTCTTCACATCATTTGTTACATTTATCAGCTTAGATTATTGAGGTGGTGCAAATGCGATATTTGTTTAAGAAGGGGCTTTCATTTTTTTGTAACCGCTACCTGGCAGAAGATTGAAGTACAATGCAAGTAAACAAAGGGAGAGAAAATGATGGCCCTAGATATAATGGGATCTCCATTTTCACATGTCTCCATGCATTATTGCTTTCAACGTTACTATTGTATTAAGTCGGGTCCTTAGCTCTACATTGCTTAATGTTAGATGCTTTCAGTGAAAACGATTTGGCCTGCAGTATTCTGAGTATAGTTAAGCATAATGCAACATGAATATACATTATGAAGTAAGAAACCAGATCATAGCCTACCAAATTTACTATATTTTCTGTACAGTATAGGTTGTGTACACATGTGCAAATATTCATACAGTATGCATCAGTATTATAATATATACTATGGTCTAGTATGTTATTAATATTCATTTGTATTCATATCCTATGTTAGTTCTTTTAATGTATCCTTAAACAGGTGAAACCTAATGTGCTTATAAATTTGCGTAAAAAGGCAGTTGAGAGTTCAGAAACTACGTGGAGTAAAAAATAGAAATGGCATCCCGTCATGACATAAATTATATGTGAAAAAAGTACATTTGTATGGCAAGCGGGACATGATCACAGTACCACATGACATTTACTGACATTTACCAGATGGCAGTTTGTGGAAATCCCTGAGGTAAAAAGTAACAATTATACAGCTGGTACTGCACTGCCATTTTCATTTGTTATTTTGACACCCTAAGCCAGGGATACTCAAGTCTAGCCCCCAACGTCAGTAGTACTGCTGGTTATCACTGTACCCTGATAGTCCATAGTGCAATAACATCACTGACTGGCCAGAGCTTACCTTCATCTTGTGCATCAGGGTTAAATCCATCCCTGATTAAAGGGTAGAAATGAAAACCAGCAGTACTACTGACCTACTGCTGGCACTGAGTACCAGATTTGAGTATTCCTGTCCTAAGCCAAGGAAATTGTACATTTATACATTGGTTCAATGCCCTTTGCAATTAGTCTGATTATTTGTTCCATTCGGATCCCTTTTACCCTCTCTGCAGCATTTGATATGGTTGACCACCACCTCCTGCTGACTTCCGTGACCACCTTGGGGATCTGCTGCACAGCTTCTAACTGGTTTGTTTCCTACCTTGATTGCTGCCCCGTCCAGGTTGCATGGGAGTGCCAGACAGTTTAAAGCTCTCATAACCTTAAAAGTCTCATAATCTATCCCCCAGGCTTTGGTCTATAGCAATTCTCTTGGCTTTGTCATTCCTCCCATAGCCTGTCTTATCATTACTACACTGATCACATGCAAGTTTCTCTCTCCTTCCCTCAGTTTGATCCACTGGTATCTGAGCTGGCTTACCAGACATCTTGAGCTGGAGGGCAAACTATATGGCTCAAGCCAAGCTCAACTTCGTTATGACTGGCATTATGTGCTTCTTTGCTAAATTCTCCTACCTGCTTGACCTGTCACACATCTGCTCACCCATGTGACTACAGTGTCCACCTCTTCATCTGTCAGGAACCTTAGAGTGGTACTGGACAACAAACTGTCCCTCTCTGAGAACATCACAGCAGGCAGGTTCTTCCTGTACAACATCTGGAGAATCTACCACTGACTGAACCCAGCTCTTGGTCCTGGCCCTGGTTGTTTCTGGACTACTGAAACTCCTTCCATTCTGGTCTCCCTGCCTCCACTATCACAAATCTGCAGCTCATCCCAACCAGTGCTGCTTGCCTGATCTACAACCTCCTCAGGCTCAGACACGTCACTCCCTATCTCCCTCTACTAGCTACCAATATCGGCTTGCAACAAGTTCAAAACCTTAGCACTAGCCTATTGAACAGTAAAGGGACCACCCTGCTATATATTCAAAGGCCTATCAGACCCTACTAACCATCCAGACTGCTATGTTCTGCAACCTCTGGGTGGCTGGCTCCTCCATTCCTTCTTGTTCATGGCTCCTGTCTGTTCTTGCCCCCAGTGGTGGAATGAGCTTCCCACAGTGGTCTGGAGAGCAGAGATCCAATCCATCTTCTGATGCAGACTGATGATCCACCTCTTCAGACTGCCACATGGCTTCCCTGATCCCTGTTATCCTCTTGAATGTACTTTTTGGACAGTAATGTGTTATATAGCTGTGCAAAGGTATGTAATTCCTTCTGTTTACAATACAGTTTTGGGTTTGTTTGGTTAACTTTTACATGTATTTATAATAAATGGGATTTCTGTGCCCACTTGGTGATATTGCACTTTTGAATTCCTGAGGCCAACACTGATTTTCTCCACTTTTGTACATTGCAGTGCATAAGAGCGTCTGCTAAGTGATTATAATGATAATAATTATTGTTAGCAACAATGTAAATGCTTTGACGTGAGTTCCTCAACAGCTCTGGATGCATAGTTAGACTTGCCTATTTGATTGTGAAGACCACAAGGTCACTAGTTCAAAATCCACTGAAAGAACTGTTGAAATTTAAACATTCAAATGTGGCATACAGTCATTAATCTCTTATTATAATTTGAAAAATATTCATAGAACATTCTCCCTTACTACTTAGCCTCCCTACTCATAAAGTGCAGTTGTATTGTTGTCTGTTATTGTATTACACTCTGTGAAACATTTCCTTGGCACTATAAAGCTCTTTTCTGTTCTGAAATGTGTTGAAGTGGTCCGAGAGAACTTTGCAAAATTTGATTCCATGGCAGTGATGACATTATGTAGATTTTATGTTAAATAAGTACATTACCATAACGCTGTGAGGGAGGACAGTAGGTTTCTCTGCAAAGGAAACTAGAAATTTAAGCAAAAATGTCTGAGCCAGGGATAACATGAGACATGACCTCCCGCTTTGAGAGTGGTAAGTCAAATGATAGAAGGTGTAGGTGTTTAAAACTGATCTTGGAGTATGTGGATGGAGAACCTTATCTCTTAAATATTCAGTGGGCAGAAGTGAATATTTCATGAAGGATTCTAAATCTGCCACAGTTGTAACTGTCTTTGCAATTGCAGTGATAGTGGGCAGTTAAACTGCAGATTCGGGGAGGGTTTGTTACTTGTCAAATGCACCTTGAATTGCATGATAAACTCACATTCAAAACACAATTCCAATGATGTACAATTTAAATGACAGGCAATTAATAAGTGTAAAAACAAATGTTTTGAATTGGCTATATAATCAATCTAATGTGAATTTAACCAAATTAAATAATTTATGATTCTGCAAATGTGGCTTCAATTGAATAAATGTATAGCTTTGTCTTCCCCTAAAGCTGCATGTTGTTCAATACATGTTGGAACTTGGACATGTGTGTCTTATTGGTCATCAAGACATCTTTATAACTTTTCCTGTCCAAGCTGTTCGAAGGTATGCACGTTTTTGGTAAAGTTCTCTTAAATAGAAATACATTTGAACATTTAAATATGCAAGATCATGATGTTTGGCCAGCTGAAATAACATTTATTGTCTAACAATTTGTGGGTGTTTTGTTGAGTTATCATAATAATTTGACTTTACATTTGTGGTGGAGTGGGGGTTTTGGGAGACCAACTGCAACTGAACAGGGGTTCTTTAAGCTATTCACCAGAGGCAGAATAACCACTAAGTCTCAAAAGAGACAAAAGGACATGGGGAAAAAAAGAACAAAAAGAAAAACAATACTCCTAAGGGAGAGTATCCCAAAGAAAAGCTCTAAACAACCCGCGTACTGGGTAACAAACAAAAGCTTAAGGAGTATGAACCTTCTGAAAATAAAACAAAACTGCCTGTGCAGAAAACGGGGTAACTTAAAGAAAACAGACCTCGAACCGAGGCTGAAAAAGTAACACCAAAGAAGAATTCCGAGTTTTAGGTTGTGGCACTAGCTTGTTGCCAACAACCCATAAAGCTAAAGATTGTTGTACTAACTTTGTAGCCACAACAATTCACGACCGCAAACTCTCAATCTTTTACCTTATTACACTTGACAGACTACCGGCTCTAGTGAACCTTAAGTGACACTGAAGCAAAGATTATCGGCTTGCTAAGGGTTTAAATAGAGAGCCAACAGGTGCAAATAGTTAACGGGGATTTGTACGCGTATAATTCAATCAAGGAGGAGAAGAAAACTAAATGGCCGTAATAACTGAAGAAAAGGTGCAGGAAAAACCAATGGCCATAATAACTGAAGAAAAGGCGCAGGAAGGAAAAGAAATGGTGGTATCGCCCAAAACCATGACAACATAATGCCTGGTGATTTAGCCTTGTAATTTAACATGATAGCACAGGTTGGTTTTCAGTTCCACAGCCATGCCCACTGCGCTCGGGGCAACTATTTGTTGCATTCTGGCACCTCTGAGCCACTTGGTTACCCCCTCTCACACGCACACTGGTTTACAAATCAAGCACTGCCATAATCCCTTTGTAGGTAATATTTCATGTGACCAGCAAAATGAGAAGGCATCAAAAGAGGTGTGTCTTTGCGCACTCGTGACCATAACTTCAATTTTTAAGAAGTATACTTAAATCATTACTTCAGGTAAACATTGTTTTTGAGAATACTCGGTTGTCCTGAGGGCAAGTGTACTTTAGTGAGTATTATCATTTTAGAAATTGTATGCAGAAGGCCAGTGTTCTTTCATATATTGTACCTAGAACAGAAGTTGCATGACCATTTTATTGATTTTACAATATGATAAATATGACTAGATAAAAACTAATATGATTAGTTTTTATTGACTTTACACAATTACATTACATTAATAAACATTTGCATTTTATTCTACAGAGTAGGAGCTTCTCGTTTTATACATGGTAGCTTTTCATTGGAAAAAACATTTGCTTTAGTCATAATGGCAAACCTCAATATGAAGGTTATTTCCATAGAAATATGAATAGAAATCAAACGTTCTACATCAAAATATGCAACACAGTAGGCCAGAGATTGCTACTAAAGTGTGCTACTCACTGAACAATATCACCATCAAAGTAAAACATTTTTTATTGAGAATCACAGACTGCTATCAGTGTACACAGAGAACATTGCAGAAAAAAGACTCTTGGTCCTTATGAATAATGAATTGCTTGAGATCAGAACTGAGTGAGTCTGTAGAAATTGGTGGCTGACAATCTGATAAAATATAGTTAGTAAAGCTTAAGACAAAACATAAGGCTGAAAATAAGACATTTATAAATTGTTGTGAAACTCCTGAAAAAAGAAATAAATATAATTTATGAAGTAAATAAAGAATATTAGCGGTGAGACTGTTTACTGGAATAAAAGAACCCTTGCTGGAAGATTGCTTAAAGATATAATTGGAAAATCTGAAATTGTTTTCAATTTTTCCCCTTACCTGTTTAAACTTAATAGTTTCTGTTTATTATGTCTCTTTGCCTTGTAATGAAGAAATCTACATGTTACGGGGTAGCAGCAAGTTCAGAAACTGGAGCTAGGTTCTTCAGCTGAAAGCAGTAAAGGAACTGTATACATCCCTGCTCAGCTCACCGGTTTTAAAATTTTTATGATTTCCAGGTGAGAAAAGTTACAATATATATATATATTGCAATTATATTTCATTGTTATGTCAACAACCTAGATAAAACACTGAATTGTCATATAAATGTGTTTTCATATTTTGTCAGTTGATGAATGTGGGAGTGAAAACAGGAACCAGCTTTTTTCTGAACACTTTTGAACACAAATGGAAAGCATGTTCAATAGAGCTCCATGTAAAGTAACATGTTGATCAATAAAGGCATTAGTCAAAATTCAATCAAACACACTTAGCTACTTTGAGAATACATGCAATTCAACCAAACATGTTTTGGGGATAAAAAAAACCCCAAAATATTATGCCCATAAGAATCTACCTTAAAGCCTAAAATACTGAAACACCAAGAAAAAGATGAATCAACATACAATTAATGCATTTCTCAAAACACTGTCAGACACATTTATTTATTAATAGTGTTGACTATTTTGACAGTGTTCACACTCCTAGTGGCTACTTTGCCATGAAAATAAATTGTTCCTTTTACAGTAAATGACAATTTTACTCATTTCTTTGTATGAGTATGAGTAAAACATTTTGTCCATAACACAATAGAAAAGGTGTTGTTTTCACAGCACACAGTGTACAAATGATGTGTAAGTAGTCCTGTGGAAGTCATTAGAAAAGCTTTCAGAATATCAGCATCTCTTCCGTAGTTATGCTTTCTTTTTTCAGGCCCTTATCACAGGGTTTGAATTAACTTATTATTCACACTTATTCACATTGACAGTGATTGACAGACTAGTATTGTTGCATTACAGAATTTACCAAGCTAATAGGTTATGGTTGTCTGGTGCCCTTGCATGGAAAGAGATGTACAAACAATTTTTCCCCTCCACTGAGGCGTCAGATGTGTATGATGGCCCCATATATACCACTGTGCATTTTCTGCAGCTTTCCTCCTGTGCACATGTAATATGGCTTTAAGAAAGGTATAAGACAGTTCTTTTTTGACAGGCAGTTCATTTTAGTTGTCTTGAATGCCAAAGGCAACATGCTGTCAGCTCAACAGAAATGCCTCATGGTTGTTCGATATGAATGGAGAAAGTAGTCAAAGATGACACAAGTTATTCAAATCATAACCCCAGAAGGTATAGGAAGGACTGTGACAACAGGGTAGGGGTAGGTAGAGAAATAAAGCAGATCTATTATTGCACCAGGTTTATCAGAAATGTGCCACATACTCCAGGCGTCTTTGCCCTCTCCCTGGCCCCGCAGCCTGCTCTTGATTCTGGAGATTTAGAAAATGCAGTGAAAAGGATGAGATATATTCCCTCAAGGCACGAACAGAACTCTGTTGGCTTGAATAATGATAATTTGAACCCAAGGCTGACAATTTGCCCTCCCGGCTGCTGTTCCTAGCCCTATCTCAGAGACCCCATCTTTGGATTAATGCCACTGTGGTTGTTGGTGGAAAAGGGCAGGGCAGTGGGATGACTGAATCCAGCAGATTGTTGAGGAACATTATCTTTTTGCACTATAGTATTTAAGCACAATTTCTATACTGATAATTGTAAGCAGAGATAATTTTAATCAATGGTACCACTGAGTTGTTAATGACCCTAGTTCTCTTCTATGAGGGATGGAAGTACAAAACTTACACAAACAAAAAGTGTGATAAATTTATTGGACAGAAGTGTATGTGATTTTATAAAAAAACACAAATCCTCCTTTTTATTGTTCACCTCCACTGCTCTGTATGTTTATCATTTAGTGTGTGCATTACACCTGCTGTCAATCAAAAAGCCAAGACCATCGAATATGGTCAAAATTTTCTGCTCCTGATTGCTAACCTTCAGTAGGCAAGTCATCTGCTGCAACCTCAGTGGTCACCTACCAAACTATCACTGGTAGTGCAGAATTCATTGCAACGCCACTGCTTTTGTATTTGAGGAATGATGGCAGCCAATCAAATTGATGCTGCATCATATCATGACTGGAATGACTGACCACAAAGTACTTGCATAAACAGGTTTTGTAGGGCAAAGTCACAAAGTAACCTACTGTTTTTACTCACCATTGCCAGATTTATGAATTGTTAGAAATGACTAATTGGCTTCTGTAGGAGAACAGCAATCGGGAGCAGAAAACCTTGTTCGAATTCTGTGAGTATGGCCTTTTGATTGACAGGAAGCCTAATGAACACACTAAACGATAAATGGTACCGTAAGGTAGTGTGAACATTAAACGATGGACTGACAGATCAGTGGTGGTAGATGAGCTTTAGTTTATCAAATCAAACCTGTTTTAATCAAATCATTTAGGTTTTATCAGATCTCTTCTCTGACATCTAATTTTTATAATTTAACAGCAAATTTATCAATTCACTTGCAACTTTAATCAACTCCTTTTTTCTCAAGGAATTTTAGTCAAGTCCACCCCTCATGTCCTCACATACAGTATGTGACTGGTTAATTATACATAATTGAACGACAGCCCAACCACACCAGTAAGATGAGGTGTACAGAAGGATATAATTGAAAAAAAAAGATTCATGAAAGTTATGATGTGTGAGCTGAGATCTGTGAAATGTAATAGATTTCTCCTGCTCTTCTCTGAGGTGTTTCACATAGAAATCTTGATAGCGAGCCACAAACGCATGTCTCAAAGCCTGTTCATCTGGGCAATCAGTAAATCAGTAAGCATTCTCATCCCTGCCTTGCTTTGGTTTTCTATTGAAGGTTTGTGTTCATGTGCAACTTTTGTGTTTGTAGCGCTCCTGTGCTCTATGTGGGCTGGCCACAGGTGTCAGTCACCAAGATTGCAAATGATATCTGGGGGTGGAAAAATTCAGTGTGCAGTCAGATTAAGTTTGAATCACATGTTGCTATATAAAAATAACATTTGAGCTATTTATTTAATTTGACCTATTATGTCTCCTCGATACAATAGTAGACATTTTGCTATTTGTAATAGACTAGAAGTCATCAATCAGTAACCACCTGCGACTAAGCGGTGACACAAATTACAGTTGCTCCAAATATAGCTGTCTGCTCCCAGGATATTTAACCACAGCATATGCACTAATACTCTGTAATTGGCATCACATGCAACCATTTCTGTACACAAAAGTGCGTTTGTTTTCAATCGGTGCCCTAAATGGGAATTTGCAACCCATCAACTGCACCAAGGACTTTCAGGAGACGACACAGTGTGCAATAGTTTCACTTTACGCCTTATTGGGGCTCATGAAACAGAACAAATCAGCATTTACAATGTGCTGAGCTGTCGTCACTTTAAGGGACAAATCTGGATGCAGAGACTTTGCCTATTCCGTGGCATTGTCCGACAATGCCGAGAAAGCTGCCGGTTGCCAGGAAGCGCAAAGCTGTCAACTCTCACAAAAAAGAAGTTTAGAAAAGTATGTCTTAAGTAAACTCTTTTAAAAACTAAATCATAGTAATTAAATACACTTTCACTTTACTTTCCTGAATTAAACTTCGACCATAGTAAAAATACTTAAAGTATACCACTTTAGGATACACATTGTAGAAGTAGTAAAGTAACTGAATATATATTTATATACAAATGGTGTACTTAATTTAATTTTATGAAGTATGCAGAATTATACTTAAAAATAAATTGATGCAATGAATGTTTTACTGACAGCATTCCCTTCCAGCAAATGGAGTAAATTTGAATGCAGCAAGACTGGTAGGGCTATGCTCTTGTTAGTGCTTGACTGACCATCTCCGTCAATATAAAATTTTATGCCATGACGATCTACTCATTATCTCCATAGTTATCGAAAAGGGTGGCAGCGATCACGGTGGCAAGTTTTTCTTGGAGCATGCCTCCATCCCCGACAATCAAAGGAAACGACATACTTGCCAGGAAAGAAATGGATGTGCCTGTTCTTGTCGTACTTTTTGTGCAATTTGCAAGCTGCATTTTTGTGAAATGCGCATTCACAAGATATTGCGAGCTGTGAGTGAAAATCCTTGCAAATCGTTTTTGTGAAAGGAGGCCCTGATATGCAATATTATAATGGTAATGACTATGTAGTGTCCTGTGATTGGCATACATAATGATCATTTTCAATCAGTGCTTCGCCATGTGGAAACGTAAGGATAATAATGAGCGATTCTGGATAGGAAAGTTGTTTTCCTGACAAGCAGCTTCCTGATTGTAGTAAGTAATATATTCTAGATAACATCGTCGAAAGCAGCACTGATGTGTCTTCTGTAATAAGGGGGTAATGAATCTCGCGTCTTCTGCAGTTACTTATCATTTTGCTGGTGACAATGTGTGCTGTAGGAATTGAGCTTGTGTCAGTTGTTGGTGCAAATCCTGTTGTTGGACCTTTTAAAGAGGCTCATAATCAAACTTTCTTAAGGAAATATCCATATAATATTTGTTAGTAAAGATGAAAGTTATGTCATCAGACCAGCATAATTGCATTTTCTATCCAAACAAACGGACGAAAATTAGCAGTGCGTTGGGGAAACTACAATGAAAGTTGCACAAACTACCACTAACTTCACCATGAAAGTAGTTGAACTACAGCAAAGCTACCCGAAAGAGAAATGGATCTTGCAAAACTACAATTCCTCAAAAATATAGAAAAAAGAGTTGGTAGTTCCTGTAGTTAACTACACATCAAAATGACAAAACATAATTATGTACTACTACTACACAAATTTGTAGTCAAACTATCAGCAAACTGCTGCAAAATGTAAGTGATTAAAAGCTGGATACAATATCCATAATTGAAGTGGAATTTTTCTTTCAGATTTAAGATTTACATCTTTTCGAAACAAGGGCAAATATTGAACTCCCAACATATCATTTTGGTGTCAACTTGGTGTGAGTGATGAAGCCATTGTAGTATTTTTTTGTTATTCCCATTGCAACCGTGATGAGTTTGACAACTTCACTTGCTGCAAAGAGAGAACTGAACCTTTTCAGATTTCCCAAAGTTCATCAAATCTTTAGGATAATGCTCCCTATTTATAATGTGAACATCTGCTAAGCAGAGATTGTTCAGATGTCGGAGCTGTTCCACTGGGCCTTACACTCACCAATTGACTGAATTCAGCATGATTAAAGCAAAACCTGAAGGAATATATATTCACGTGTTAAGAAATGTGTGCAGTATCTTGAAAAAAAGCCTAAAATTTCACTTTCTTTTAGAATACAATGACAGTTGAAAGAGGAAGACGTGTCCATATACATACTGTGAGCTGATTGACATCCACAAGGATGCAGTAAATAAGCCCCTACACAATCTATCAGACAAACCCACTCCTCCAAACCAGATGTTCCCATCACAGCCTGAGATTATCCTGTCACGATCTTTCATTTAATTTGTCAAGCCAAATATAATGGGGTCATTAAATAGGGAACCTAATCTTCCATGCTGTCACCTTCCTGACTAATAATTGTCAAAATCAAATTTCAAAATAAATACAATTTCTACTTGGATATTAGTGCTGTCAATTCAGGATGCAATCTTTATTCCATCTCACATATAAAAGAATAGTTTTATCTAGTTTATTCTCCGCAAGACGCTGGTTGGCCTAAATTATGGAGCCATTCTGCATAAACCATGAAATGGAATCCTGTAACATTCAAAGGATGATTAATTATGCATTGAGATTCTCTTTAGGGAATTATATGAGTAAACTGAGTTCAATGTAAAAACACCTTTAATAATTTAGATTCAACTTATAAAGATAAATTAGAGATTTTCTTTTTGTTTCGTCATAAAACAAAAATGCTTTACACACAACGGTTGGAATACATTCCTGTATTTAGTTTTTTTGTGTTAAACAAGCCTTTGAACATATGCTATAGGATCTCTTTAAAATTAGTACAGATTATGTTTAAAATTATACAAGTGTTAAGATTTATTTAAATCACTTCTGGAATATTTAATTATCTCTCAAACATTAAATATTTTTAATCGATATACAGAGGCATGCATGCAACAAGATACCTCCCATAAGAGTGATATGTGTCATGCCATGTCCTTTGCAAATCCCTGGAAACAAAAGTCATGAAGGAGTCAAAAAAAAGTGCTTGTGGTGTAACTATTTAAACAATGTCAATAAAATATTCAAAGTCACCTGAGAATAGGGTAAATGGTAATCCCATGTCTGTCTTTAGTTTTGTAACTTATCTTCAGACAGCATATGCACTCAGACCTAACCTAATCTTGCACATTTACCTTTTACACCACAAAACATAGCAAGAGTTGGACTGTTAAGGAACCGGTTTTGATATTATGCACTTGTAAAGCAGAAAAATAAAATATATAAATGGGGTTTGTCATCGCTCATCTGTGTGTTCAAACAAGACTGGCTGTTACTGAAAATGTTTTAAGTTTGGGCAAGTTTGGTTCATTTGCTATAACTGAGCTGACCAGACTTAAGCCGGTCACCCACCGCACGCGTAGCGGCTGTGAGCGCATGACACGCGTACTACGTGCGTAAGTGAAGCGTAGTAAATTCGAAAATACACCACAGAAAGACGTATTGAATGATGTAGAAGTGAATGCACTGAGCAGCGGTTTGTTAGCTCGAAGTGTTGGAAGGCAGTTTTTAACCAACCATTGCTCAACCTATTTGACTTCTCCGATGTCTTTGTTTGCCGTGTTTTCAAAAAGGGCTTGTTAATAAAAATAAGATAATCCACAGAGCTTTAAAAGAGCAGATTATTTAGTGGTCTTGCCGATAAAAATGCACCTATTTTATAAACTTATAAAAGTTGTTAGCAAGCCTTTATTGCACTTGACCAATCACGTCATGATGCTCTAACAAGGCATTCCGATAAACAAAGTCCTACATGCAGAAGACTACTGCCCTGATCTCAGAAGCAGTAGATATCTTTATCTTGGGAAAAATGGTGAGCCTCCACAGGATTCCAACTCTGACCAAATTGTACATGGTGCATTCTAAGGGAAGCAAAACAAACACTGCCTACAATCCACACAACACAAAAGGCTAAAGAAAGAAAAAGAACACATGGAGATCGAGCCATGAATCGACACAGCCGGCGGCTGCATAGGCCAGAGAGCTGGTGAAAAGCCATTGAGAAACCAGTATGCAGGCAGGGACTGGCTGCATTTATCTCCTGGAATGCAGGCTTACCCAGGTGTGATTCAACAGTTAATTAGGCTCCTTCTCCAGCTCCACTTACAGGTGCAGAATCACAACCTCCAAAAAGAAAACAGCAGGTGAGCAAAACAGAGGAGCTGAACAGTATCAATACCAAAGGTGCAATGTTGCTGAATTCACAATGAATGACTTGGCTGCAACTTTCACCGATTCTGAATGCTTTGTGAATATCATGTTACGGTTGTGCTTGTTTTACTGGCACAAATGAGTGCCGTCCATTATTAAAATCTCCTTCTGGTTATTTAAAGGCATGACTTTGTGTACATATCTGACAAGAAAATACTTTCCCAGGGATCCTTTTATTCATTGCTGAAGGCTGTTTTTAACATCACCAATGAAATGAAAGAAAGCTGTTCAAATGCAGCAGAGTATGAATTTTTGCCTAAGGCTAATGTGGTACAGTGTTGGTCCCATATATGGTAGGTGGCATAAAAAGATGCTAAACGGATTAAATATAATCAGCAAGGTAATGCAAATATTTTATGATTATAAGGAAAAGCATTTCTGGTGGTGAAAGGAGATCTCATGCCTGGGCACTAGGCAAGCAACACACCATATGAGACTCCTTGTCTTGCAAACAGATTATGCATTATGCCAACTGATTATGTCTACACCTCTAATAATTGAGTGCCCCACTATTACTAACTCCCTTTTTCTGAAGGATGTAGGCATCTGGGTGCCCTGTGACTCATCAGTCCTCCCACTTTCAGGGTCAAGGGCCAGGTCCAAATCCTGCAAGGGCTCGAGTCAGTTGGACACCACAACCTCTGGAGAGGCTGTCCCTGTGTGGTATGTACACCTTTTTCGAAGTTTGTGCCCCAATGTCACCCAACTCTCTCTCCTTACCTGCTCTGGAGTCTCTGCCTTCCCAACTGTGGTGTGCACACCAGCTCTTTAAAGGACGTACTGCTTAGTACCTGGAACTCCACCGCTTATGAACTGTGGAGTCCAGCAACATGTCATTCAAGATCAAGGATCTTGATCAACAAGCCGACAATTGTGGCAGACAAACTCCCCCTAGAAATTGCTTTGCAGAACTGCCATCATCCCGCAACCCTCACACAGCTTTTGCCACATTTTAACTGTCCAGATGGATACAGCAAAACCACAACTTAAAAGCACACAGGGTGGCTCCAAACAGCCAACAGCAGAAACCAGAGAGGAAAAAACAATTCCCCTAACTATTCAAAGTTTAAGCGTTTAATAACACGATAAGAGAACGGCCAAATGCAGAATCAGGTTATATTCAACTAACTTAGCAATTGCTAAATGTCAGTAAATAAAAGAAGATAACCCTTGTACTGGGTAATATTTATTTATATCTCAGGGCAAAATACAACCAAATTTATCCAGAATTAGATTATAATAAACTACAATTAACATTAGCAATTCAACAATGGACAAATTATATAACTGTCCCCTAATAGAAACAAAGATTTTCACCATAGGAGCAAATCCATCTTACCTTGCTTATAATATGGGTCTTAAAAACTGAAACTGATATCAGTTACACTCTTGAAAGCAAAATACAATACAATCCTCCACCAAACTTTTCAAACTCCACCAAATCCTTCCACCACCAACTCTCCCTACCACCAAACATGAAGTGCATATCAAGCACGAGCAATTGAACAAGAGCAAGCAGCAATGAAGCAAGAGCCAGGAATGGCCCTTTTAGGAATGGCTAGAGTATGCCATGGATTTCCTGGTCAACAGAAAATAAGCAACAAGAAAATTTGAGCTAACTATACTAGCATGAATATTTATTGTGAGATTTAAGCATCTCTTGGAAAAACCCGGTTGAGGTTAGAACTATACTAATAAACTGCCAAAAAAAGTGTACATACAAAGTAAGGAAGTTTACTGTCATGTGATAACAAAAAGTACAATGGTTCAAGATGCATAATTGCCTGAAATTAAATTAGGTGCTTTTCCTGTTGAAGCAGTAAGGACCACCAGAAAATCTCTCTGTCAACATATATTCTATAAGTATGGAGCTTTCAGTAATGAAACATAAGAGAGAAACAATCTCTATAAATAATCTGGTGCAACACTGGTAAATAGTGAAGTCAATTTGATTTAAAAAAAAAACTGTTTTCATTGTGTTTTCCATTCCCTGAAAATAAATGATCAAATTTCCTTTTTTCATTTTCATTGCTTGTCCACAGAAAGGCAGGTGGACAATACAGCATAATAAAACAAACAAATATGCATCAAAATGGATGAGAACTGCGCAGTGAGTGAATCATGCTGGTATATACGATTAATAATTAAGTGCCTAATTTAAATTATTTACATAACCACAATGGGATAATTTCCCTACTGGTGGTCTGTTATTGTGGCTTTATCTTGTTAGAGGCCAGTCTCAGGGCCCAACAAAGCACGTTTTTCTTCAGGAGAAGTGAACATTTTTATGCCCATACTCATTCCCAGTTTAGTTCTTAGATTTTAAGCAATACCTATGAAAGCCCATTCAATCCCATTACAGATCATGGTAAAGGAAAAATAATGTTCAAATCTAAAATATTTCTATAAAACAATGTACAGTAGCACAGGAGAAATTCAGCATTTGCATTTTTGTACACTACTGAATTTTCATGTCACACAGTTTTTATTGTGGCAACAATACTGCTTCATACAGAAACCAAATGCTCCCATTTTTAATGTTTACAGGACCTCCTGATTTTAGCCATGACAGTCCTGGCAAGGGGTTAATTAGGGTTAATGTTGCAGCAGTGGGTTGCAGTCTTGAACCTTGATCTTTGTGTTCTTTGTTTTCAAAATGAATGAATCAAAGAAATGTAGCAGTTTTTTTCCAATGCAAATCCCAGGTTACCACTGGCTGTTAAAAATGTGCAATCTAAGGAGGAACCCATTGTCAAAGTGTTTTAAATGATTACCTTAATATTCTGCTAAATGGTCTGTAATATTCAAATGCATCTCTAAACATTAGGCAATTTGACTACCCCTGCTTTTTGAGGGGCCCAGTAAAATTCTCAGTGACAACAGGAGCTCCTTCGAAGATGCAAACCTCGCAATCCAGGTTACAACAAGTTGTACCAAAATAAGCTATGAAGAAATAAACATATGGTAATCCCGATCTGTTAAAGGCAAATAAATCATGCTGAAACTGAAAAAATGAAAATTCTCTCTTCAAGGCCACAATTGAAACTCTAGAAAAAATTAAATGCAAACTAGCAAGTGAGTGCATTTTATTCATATTTGATGCTATGGCAGCAGCGGCCCACTGATTTGTTTTAACTTAAAGCACTTGTTCCTATTGCTACAGTTGTGCATGTTATTTAAATTACCCCCCCCCCCCCCCCCCGCCCCCCACTGCTGTGCTTGGAATCTATTAGTTAATTTTATATATTAAAATAATAAAAAAAAAACCTCTGTGATTTCTGCCTCTTTTTTCAGTTTTCCATGATTTTCAACAACTTTTCCATGACTGCTCCATGACTGTAGCCAATATCTTCCATGACAAACACCCAGCCTGAATCATTATCGCCTTTAGATGGATGGTAGACAGAAGAAGGGGGGGAGGGGTAGGGTGAAGTCTGAAGAGCTTTGAATAAGCACTCAGGTACTACATTATCAAAGCTCAGTACATCCTCTTCCATTCATAAATAGAGATTTATTATACACTGGTTTCCTCACAAATGTATTAGAACAACATGTCTAGAGGAAATGACAAGCTGCATTTTAAAAGTCATCAATTTGGTTGTGTACCATGTGTATTATGTATGCCAGTGGATGGCTCATTTCAATCCACCCATATACTCTAAAGTAGTGAATGCATATTGATGCTGAGTCTGATATTGTCATAAATTTTCCACCGTACTCAAATCTTTTATGACAAGAATGTCTTGCATCCTGTCACACATTAGAAGTGAACGGATTTCTATTTGTTACAGTATCCACTATGGATAAACAGGCATACAATACCATCTACCACCGCATATAATGACTGACATCATCAGCAGTCAGTACTTTGTAACAAAAGGCTAGAAATACTAGAAACTAGTGTTTCTCAGTTTCACTGCAGTATGATTTTACAGAAACTAAGGGGTTGATTTAATAATCTCCCTGTATGTATTGCCTAGTTACTGAATTGAAATCCAATAACAAGGCCAGTACGTTCATGTATGAACATCTTATCTGCTTGTCACTAGCTACATGTTATTAGTGGAAACCATTTGAGTATGGAACCTGCTTATTCTCTGGAGCCTGGTATTTCTTTCAAGAATTGTAGTTAAAGTTGTCAAACCAAGAGAGCTTTTGAGGAATTTCAGAAAGCCACCTTTGTGACAGTTGGACAAATCTTATCTGATCCCACTGTCAGGAAAGGAAGCTTGCAGTAAGATTTCTTGCACTTGTTTTTCCACGACATTAATTCTGCAATTTGCACCAGTAAACAGGCAATGACAGCTAATCTCATTGCAATTTACAGCACAGTGCATTTGTTAAATTGTTCACATAATCACGTACGTTTCTATTTAATATGTTATGAATGACTAATGTAGTTTGCTATTTAAATAGAAGGCTCAGCTCCTACATACTAATTCAGACATGAGTTGTGAATGACAAATAATGACACAAATGGTCTTATAGATGGCTATTTATACAACAATGGCAAATAGACTTTGTATGTGCCATACTTTTTGGCATCTCTATGGCAGGAAAAATGCAAACCTTGTAGCTAACCACTTGGGGACCTGGATTCTACCAGTATTTGAACTTCGTTTTCTTTCTCTGCTTGCTCACATTTCACAATCTGCTGGCACAACTCAGAAATACTACCTTTATTTACAAAAGCAAATTAGATGTAAAACCTCCCCATTTCCTGAGGAATGAAGGTATTTGCTATCGTCATCCACAAACCATCCTTTCATGACTATCGGGCCAAATAATTAAATCAGAATATATATCTCTATCTCTGTATCTTGGGTAAATCGTGTGTATACCAGACCTATTCCTGACACTTATAAATTCCCACAGGCCTTACCTATGGACTGGAGGAGCATTCCCCCTTTGTAAGGGTAGCAGTTATGGTAATGAGAATGCATTTGAGAAAAAAATTAAGATTTGTCATGGATAAGTCCCTTGTGAAAGGGGTCATGGCAGTGCCAGAGTTCTGAACCTGCAAACAGTTGCAGTCCCCTGAACATTACACTACATTGCCACTTGAGATTAAGCAAATCAATCATTTCTTTGACAAAAAAAAAACAGAGATGTTCCAGTCAGATTTCCATTCAGGCCACAGCATGGGATTGTCAAGGTCATTAATGATGTGGAAGCCATGTATATTCTTGTCCTGCTGGACCTGACTACAAACTTTTGATGCCAATGGCCGTTCTAGTTTAACCCTCATATAATGTTTGGGTCAAATGTCAGGTTTAACTTTGCTGATGTGTCAGTAAAAATATATTTTTTTTGCTTGACACTTCATGAAATCCTCAGAATTTGGGAGGCAAATGTGTAAAATGCACATCTCCTTTGCTCTGTCACTCCAAAGCGCAGTCCAGACTTGGTATGTGCACACACGCACGCACATGCACACACACGCACGCACACACACACACACGCACGCACAGACACACACTTTCCCAAGAGCTCAAGGAGCTCAAGGAATATCCTGTCTCTGTAGAGCTTCCCACTGTTCCATTCAGTTGAGAGCACGAACACATCGTATGCAGACATGTCTGTGATTTTATAAAAGAGGACCAAAGGCCAACAGGCTGTCATCCTCTTGCTGCTGAATGTTCCTGCTACTTTATCACAATTGTGCACTCCTCCCTTGTTGCAATTGTAGTTGAGGATGATGGATGGCTTCTTGTCCTCTCTGCTGCTGACAGCAGATATTGTAGATATTGACCAATTGGGAGAATTAATCATTGTGAGACTGGAGGAAGGAAAGTTAAGTGGGAGAAGAAGTTCATTACAATCATGCTCTCCTCTCAATTCTGAACAGCATGGTGTCAGATACGTATCTAGTGTTTCGATTGTGGCCTTGAAGAGAGAAACAATGAATTGGATACAACATTGTATTGTTTTTGAGAATGTGGCCTGCACTCCCCTCCACAAACATCAAAGTGAAGGGAGGAGAGTTTTCTCTAGTATAACTAGAAGTCTGTACAACACTAAATTCCTAGGCCTTGCAGCAGGGCCTCTCCGTCTCCAGGCACTGAGAGGAACCAGCTATGATGCCATGCCACCCAGGACTCTGAATAGATGAAGACAGATAGATAAAGACTAAACAATTATTTATTATTTAAGACTGAGGTCACTATGGCCCTCATTTACGAAATGAACGTACGACAGGAAACTTGCCGTACGGTCATTTCCACGCAAAGCTCGGCGTTTATCAATTTGGACGTGAGCGGAGGCTACGATCAAATCTCAGGTCAAGTCTCAACTCGTGTATGCAAGTTTTCATGGCAGCGTGGACTTGCGGTGCAGCATAGTAAATCTGGCTGAGTCAGAGAATTGTTATTAGACCATATTCTGACTGGCATCTAAGCATATGCAGCCACATATTCATCACTTAAAAATATGTAGCCTATGGCAAAATATTATATTCTGTAAAGGCCTACATCGACTGTGTCATATCCCTAACACAAATAGTTATTTTCAAATTGTGTGCAATTAACGGGGTTAACAGTGTTTTGGTGTAGGCTATGAGATTAATTTCTCTTTCATTTTGAGATAGCCTACTTGTTAGGCTACGCTACTGGTGACATAATTACAAGCAATTTGGTTAGATGCTTATTCAGTCAACTATTTAAACAAGAGCTTTGACAGTTATCAAATCTCGGCAATGGCAGATCTGGCTCTGTTAGAAGACCTCTACGCGCCCGTAAAACGAGAATGAAATGAACAAAACGAAAGAATGTTTATAAAATCATTAAAACCTTATTAACATTAGTGCTTGCCTTCAAAGCAGCCAGGGGGTCAGCCCCTCCCTATCTACGTCAACTCATCAGACCCTACACCCCAGCTAGACCTCTCCGTTCTGCTGCCACATGTCACCTGGTCCCTGCCCCGGTTCGCACCAGCACCCGGTCACGCCTCCTGTCTGTTCTAGCCCCACGGTGGTGGAATGACCTTCCTGTGCAAGTCAGAACAGCAGAGACCCTGGCCGTCTTCAAACGTAGACTGAAGACTCACCTCTTCAAGCTACATCTCACCTCATCACCCCCCACTACCCTCTAACATCCATTAAACCTCAACTGAGTAACCACGCGTCATGTTATTTTCATGTAACTAGGTTCATCTACAACTAGGTGGGTGGGGGGTGGGAATTTATATATATTTAAAAAAAAAAAAAAAAAAAAAAAAAAAAAAAGGGGTACAATTCACACTTTTTGCAAAGTTATACCTATTGTAGCTCTCTTGCAGGAATGTTGTAAAGCGCTTGTCTCTGAGTTTTGTAATGCACTTGTTGTAAGTCGCTCTGGATAAGAGCGTCTGCTAAGAATCTATAATGTAATGTAATGTAATGTAAAATGAAGAGAAAAATTAACCCTGCTACCGTGTAATTATTTAAATACTAGTAGCCTAGGCTATTCAATTTTTAGCATTATCCGGCTCGGACACAGGTGGTGCGTCTGTGTCTCCTCCGCCACCTGTTATGCCTGAAATGGAAGCAGACCCGATAAGCGCGGACACTCGCTCCTCAGTCCATGTCAATGCAAGGCTGGAATCCAGCTGGCCTCCTCCAGTCAACTGGGTGCTGCGCCTACAGGCTGCAACACGCTTTTTGGTGGCGAGTTTGAGGTCTGACCATTTTTTCTACACCTAAATGTAAAGAATTATGATATAAGCTAATTACTATATATATATATATATATATATATATGCTATACATGTCACGGATGTATAAATTAAATATTCCAACCTCAGTTGGAGTTTGATTGTCCACGGCAACGCTGTTGACCGCAGCAGTGATTTCCTTCCGCACTGCATTTTTCTGATTTCCTTCTATGGCACTTTTCAGGCTACCAAATAGAACTAATCGGTTCAGATTGTATTTCTAGGTTGGAGAAATTTCTCTTCTTGGCCGTAATACGCTTCTCCATGTCGTAAACTCTAGGGGCGAGGCCTCTAAACCGAGAATATATAGGGGCGTGATATTTAAATGATGATTGTTTTAAGCCGCCACATTTATCAACGCCCGATCATTCTTACGCTGTGATTGGCGAGATACGAACGTTTCATGAATCACACGTGAACCCTGTCGTGAGATGATTTCTGCGCTCGGATCTGTGCTAGTTTCTACGTTAGATTGATAAATGAGGGCCAGTGTGTTTATTCAGCATTCATGCTATATGACTAGACACAACCAATCATGTACTTTGTTAAATCAACACTTTACGATTATGCATCAACCATGTACCATTCAGACATAAAATTATGTATGTTATGTTTGAAACACTTTTTTTTGCTTATAAAAGGACTGACCATTTTCTTCAGTTTGGGCTTATCCATCTTACTGTGTGTAGGTGTAGGTACACTCTACAGAAATAAATCCTATTTTTTTAATAAGGATATACCTTGTCATGCCTGGTTATTCTAAGGGGAGAATTTTCTCTGTCCAACAAAAAGAAATGTGATTCGGGGCAATTTAAGGTCTACTGATACCCAACATCCTAATGCCATGCTGTGTAAGGTGTTTGAGATTGTCACAGGAAAAAGTTGTGTTGTGTTGCAGTTGGTTCTGGGGCCTTGAAGAAGAGTTTTCCTCTTTATTTTGGTGGTGGTTCCTTGGTTGTGTGTGTTAGCTCATTTCCATTTTCCTGTGATGCAGAAGCTGGAAGAGGGTAATTCTTTGGCATGGCGTATACAGTACTGTGCAAAAGTCTTAGGCACCTGTAAAAAATGCTGTACAGCTAAGATGCTTTCAAAAATAATGAAATGAAAGGTTATAAATATCGAAAAAATAATATAAAGAGCAGTAAATAGTTAACAACTAAATAAAATCAATGTTTGGTGTGACCACCCTTCGCCTTTAAAGCTACATCAATTCGCTTAGGTACACTGTCTGGCAGTTTTATAAGAAAATCGGCTGGTAGGTTGTTCCAAGCATTTTGGAGAACTTGCCACAGTTCTTCTGCAGATTTTGGCTGTTTCGTTTGCTTCTGGCTCTCTTGATCAAGTTTTTCTCTGAAAAGTAGACTATTACTTAAAATATTACTTTATTTAACAAAATACAAAAATGTATCTGTAAAATTTCATTTTTTGGAAACTTGTTTGGAAATCTCAAATTTGCTCTTTGCTACTGACACACTAATGTAGAAAACAAAAAATAAACATCTAAGACCAAATATATACTATATATTCATATTTAAAAATCTATGGTGCCTAGGACTTTTGCACAGTACTGTATATCAACTATATTTTATATGTATGTAAAAGATGGAGTTCTAGCACACAATACCACTTGTGTTCAGTATTCAGAGTACTGAACAGTTTAACAAGGACATTGACTGTTGGAACCATTGGATTCAGAAAACAAACATATTTTCATATAATCCTCGCTTCTCTGATAATGGAATTGTAATGCAGTACACAATGAGTGTGCACTGAATGCACATTCTGCACAGTGCATATTCAATGCATAATTCACTTAGCAAACCAATGTTATTGACCCCTACCTTGACTCTAGCCATACCTCATGGCAAACGCCACCTTAAACACTCACATGCATCTGACCGTGACATCCTCTCTGGTGAAAAGCCTGCTCCACGTTTTCAAACACTGCAGTTGCAGTTGCAGTTGTTACACAAACCATTTAATATAGACCTGAGATTATTACCAATTGTGTATCACTTGATTTACAGTGAGCACCATAATTCATCGGACAGTGACACATTTTTTTGTTATTTTGGTTCTGTACTCTAGCACTTTGTGTTTGAAAGGATACAGTGATAATGAGGTTGAAGTACAGATTGTCAGCTTTAATTTGAAGGTATTTTCATCCATATCGGATGAACCGTTTAGAAATGACAGCACCTTTCGTACATGGTCCCCCCATTTTAAGGTACTACAAGTATTTGTTGAATTGGCTTCACAGATGTGTTTCGTTAGGCAGGTGTATTCATTTGTGTCGTTAGTGAATGCAGAAGAGAGCTGTTGATGTCTTGATTCTAGACTTTGCAATTGCCTTTGAAGATTGTTGTTGGGGTGTGACAACATGAGGAAGACAGCAGTGTCGATGCAAATTAAGGTGGCCGTCATTGCAAAAACCCTGCAAAACATTGCAAAAACATTGCAAAAACCCTGGGCATGCCTAAGTCAACAGTTTGGTTCATCATTAACAAGAAAAAAACAACTGGTGAACTCAATTAGTTTTTTGGCACTTAAAAGATCTCACATCTGAAACAGTATTGTTGTACATCAATGTCTACTCTGGCTGTGGTCATATTCCATGTTGTAGCATACAGAAATTTTCCGCCTTAAGTTTTAAATTCATTTTTGCTCAACATTGCCCGGCAGTTCAGCTGTAGGACTCCACAACACCCCAGTAGTACATTTGCCAAGACAAATTAAGGTTTCAGAAGATTTAAGAAGATTCTTCTCCTGTGATCCCTCCTGGTGCTATATGAGGATATATGTGAGCATAGCACTTTTTTTTTGAGAAATATAACTTTTTACTCCACCAATATGTATCTTTAACTCACAACCTGTATTGCAACTATGGTTTATAATTATTGTATTATGTATTATGCAAAATATTCATTTTGATTTTGGTTGGTAAAAAGAAGCTATACTGTAAATGACATTACATTCAGTTTTTTTTTAACCTGGTATAGAAATGTCTCTATTTCCATGCAAATACTAAACCCATCCATCAGAGACTGGATCTATTGATCCACATGGGAAATTCAGAAGATATGTGTGATTGGGGTCAATTTATCTCCCCCCCTCCATTTATACAATCCCTCTTCTATGCTCTTGTGTAGTATGCACCTCTGCGCCTTTTCTCTGAAGAAAAAAAGCACCCATGACCTGTACTGGGACCATGCAATATATTAACCATCAAGACAGGTCTTAAAGTTATAGGAAAGCTGGATGGGCTTAGCTGTGTGCATAGAGGCCCTGATGGGGGTTAATGGGCTTGGATGGCAGGTGTAAATGAAACCGATCTATAGCTGAAAATGATTGAAGAGACAGGTGGACAGGCCCTATAATTCATGTCTTTGGATTGTGTTAAAAAACAATCAGATCGCTTTGGTTGGAGCTGACTGTGCTGAAATGAAACATGTGTTCTAAGATCGAGCTTACACATCTGATGAGCACTACAGGGAACCACTGCAATCGTGCTCTCCCAGCTCACTCCCACTGAAACGCATTTGCAGTGGAAGCCAACCTGCTTTTCCTTCCTCCAGGTTCTTAATGTCTGCTGCTGCGTGGAAATTTCAATTTAAATGTAAATAAATATGCGTTATACATCGCGATTGTTAACTTAGCTTTTATTTCCACTCCAGATTAAATACCAGGCCTATCCTACTTTAGGCCATAAAGAGAAATGCTGTGAAATTGGCATTATTTATGTTCCATCAGCTCTTTATGAAAATTAAATATAGTGGTTGTTTACTGATATATTCATAGTTTTTACTCTGGCCAGATGACAGACAGACAGACCATTTCTGTGGCATCTTTGTTCATATAGAACAGAGAATAGGCTTCAATTTCAGGCCCATTGTGCTCAAAGGGCTCGGCTCAGAAATGAACTTCGGTAAGTGTATATAATAATACACTTGTAGGAAAGCAGGAACAAGAGTTCATCTTCTTTCTTCATGGCGACCCCCTGCACTAGAAAAGTGCATTGAGAGGTTAAACAATGGAGTGAACATAGCAATTAGGGGAGGTCAAGGGGTTGTTCAGCTAGAACACTGGTTCACAGTGCAGTGACATGCCCTATGGTCTGGTATAGAATCTTTATCATGCCACTGCTAGCTGCGGCTGGTAGCACAAGAGAACAATGCATAATTGACAAAAGCCTCATACAGGGAGGGAGAGTTGTCCTCATCTCCTATTTCAACACTCTTCCAGTAGATTGGATACCTGCCGTTTCCTTGCATAACTTGCTACAGAGAAACCAGTGCTGCCTTTCAAAATGTACTTTGGAGGAATGCACATAGTTGTCTGCATTTTCCAAAATTTACAGAGAATGTTACAGCAATAAGATTCTCTGAAAACCAACAATAATCCTGGAAATTCTTTTAGAGAGAAAACACAAACATGGGGCATAAAATGAAAGAACACAACTGAACCAACACAACAAAACAACAAATATTTGGGCCGCAAAGCACCATGGTATGTATAACGATTAATGATCAATCCTCTGACCTGCTGATCTTAGTTTCTGACCTTTGTCACCCCACTTACTAGCAGAGTATGTGCTGTCAGGAGAGTCATCAGTTTGACCTTGACATGCTATAACTGTGGATGAAGACAGGCCTTGAATTGTAGTGGGATTTGTGGTGTGTGCTTTTCATTAAAAAAGGATCAATAAAATACAACTGCTATTGATGTTTGTTGGTCATTTCATTGTTTCCTAAATGAGGCATTGATGGAATCATGGAGATTTGATGTGCACCAGGGACGTGTGGTCAGGATAGGCACAGTAGGTACTTCCTACATTATGAAAATCCAGTAACAATAAAATCATTAATTGTGTGGGATTTTTCATTAACCTTTATTTTCACAGTGAATTTCTGCAGTGTAAATATTTCTGGTTTCTAAAAAATAATAGCGGCACGCGATGAGGTTTTACAGACACTCGGAAATTCCCCTTCTCTTCCCACACCGCACAATACACAATGGCTGTGTAAACAGTTGGGGTGTTTCCCTAATCACTCACACCAAGCCATCCCTCGCACAGCCACTACATAGAGTAGGTTGCATAGACCACCCTGTACTATCCAAATTGAATGAAACAGCAGAAACTATGAAAATGCACAACACCCACCTGGATTCTATTGAAAAGAGGGCAAACTCAGCTTTCTAGCAATTTAATTTCTGAATTCATGTCTTATCGTCTGCAGTCTGTATTCAACACTGACGCTAAAGAAAATCCTAAACACTTAGCAAAGCTCTTTATGTAAAATTCCTGTATGCATTTTGGAGCATGGCATTTAGTAAATTGAAAATTATTTAATAGTCTTCAGTATCTTCAGGTGGAGCTTGGTAAGGACCATTCACTTTCGTCACCACATTCAGTCTGTTCTGCCACTGCAGAATGCTAGAAAGCAATCATTGAGCAGGTGAAGCATGGTTTACTGCCAGCAATTTCATGCATGCTTGCTTTTATTTATAGCATTAGCAATATCTTCTGATCATGTACTACAAATAAATACTGTAGATTGTTTGTTCATTTTAGCTCAGAAGATGACTAGACTAATGCTAAACTTACCTTACCTATAGCTAACCAATTTCTTTAGCACAATTCCATAAATTGATATCTACTAGTTCCACACTTTAAAAGTGCATTTACATAAGGAATTCAATATTAAAACCTCGGGACATGTTACAAAATATATTTTCAGTGCATTATCTACAGGTTATGTAGGAAATATGTTTCAGTGGATTTAAACATGCTCTCAAACACCTGTGCTGTAGAATTCTGTATACTTTTATCAAATTATTATTTTTAGTAATTATTGAGGCCCAAACTGGGAATGTGCAACTCTTTTAAATGACTTTTTTTTGCCAACCCCAGTGCTGATTCAGGAGATTGTATACATCTATAGTTCTCCTCCAAAACACCAGCCTGCTTCTTTACACAGGGCAGCCCACAGCCAAACTCATGTAGAATTGAGTAGAAGGAAGACCTTTACCATCCAGTCTACAGGCATCTGATTGACCAGCGAGGGTCACTAGAGAGCAATTAAATGCAAATCCCTAACTGACTGAACACTCATATCATGGGTAACGCAATAGCCAATTGCGCATCGCCCTAGGGAGCTACTGGCCCCAGTCGTCAATGGCACAGTCCGGTTTCGATGAATCCGTGGGTCTAACTCATGCACCACAGCGTGGTATCTTAACCAGATGAGCTACCCAACGGCCTATGCTCCAAATTTTGGATCTAACTGTTTCCACACATCCTTTCATTTTGTGTTGGAATAGTATTCGTTAACACGGTGAATAGGTTTAGTCGGCATGAAAGCAGAATAGGAATTAAAGATAATAAGTTGGGATATTGATAAATAAATATTGAAGTTAAAAATAACATACATATGGATGATCTTTGCTGAAGGTGGCACATTGCTTAATGGACAGGCTCAAGAGCATTATTTGTGCAATCGAAACAATCTGCTTCCCTTAAAATTGACCATAACTATATTACACCTGCTGGTTGCCAATGGGATGCAAATAGGGGAGCTACAGTTTTCCTTGTTAATAAAATGCATATGCTGCATTTAATTTCTCAGACACGGGGTTCCAGAGAAGCTCAGAAATGAATCCACTTGCACTGAAAGAGATGTCTTCAAGTCTGGACGGTGCCATTAGTTGTGACCTCAGCTCAGTTCGCAGCTGTAGGACACAGTTGACTTTGTACTGTTGTCGTGAGGGCGCATCATTTCTATGCATGTTAGAGACACAGGAGGCATCATTTCTATGCGTGTTACCAAATTTATATTTTCTCATGTTTTTAAATATTTTATGTGAAGAGTGTCAGAAAACTACCAATTAAAGCATTGCCAGGTTTTTTGTAATACATTGAAGGATTTCAAAAATGTCTTTGAATTTTATTACTGATATCTGATGTTAAACAACTGAGCATATGAAAAAAAATGTCTTTCCTTTTTAATCTGGGAAAGTTTTCTTTAATTGACATTCTTTTGAAGTCTCCAAGTTAACACTCACAACTGCAGGATTAAATCTTACCATCTTAAATTAGTCCTCACCAAAGCTGGATTATCTGACTCAGCCCAATTCTTCTCCAGGTTTTCTGTTTCAAAAAATGTTACATGTGGTGTAAAAGAAGTGAAGTAGGTACATGTTTCATACAGTAAAAACAGCTCAGTGATTAGGTTCTTTGAAAAATAAATTCACTATTAAGTGTCATTGATTTCAGCAAAAATAAATCTGTTGGATATTATTGTTTACATTTTTGCTTCAGCATATGTTGCCAAAACATCCTTTTTCTGTTAAAGTAAAAAATACATGTGATTTTATCAAGCTACTGACATCAATTCCCGTATTGCAAATGTTGGTTTACAAGTCATTGACCATAACCCTTAACAGAAAATGACTTGACAATTTACAGTAAAGCAATGCTTCAAATTCCTTGGTATAGCCCATGAAATTTCAAATAGCAGATTCAATCATATTTCTTAATGGGTCTTTGCTGAAGAAATTAACTGAGTACAACAAGGTGTATTGAATGCACCTGCGGCATTTTTAAAAAGCTTCTCAAATCTGGCTCATACATATGGAAATCAGTAGCAAACCACTTCATGAATATGCTAATGTCTACTGAAAAGCACCATTAATTAGAAATCGCTGCATGCTCAATATTCTACAACTTTTCAAACTAAACTCAGCCATCAAAGGAATTAAATATGCACTCACTGTAGACAGTTGCTAGGGTGACAAATCTCTTATACTTTGGAATTTATTTTTTCCTTGTGCAGAACTGCAACCTTGCCAGGCTTGAGAAAACAAAGGGAAAATGAAAAAATCAAACAAAATGACTACTTTCATTGACTGTTATATGCCTATGTTGCAGGAAGCAAAATACTGCCTTGTGGAGCATGAAAAGGTAATCAAGCCAAGTACAGCAATTTAAATGAATGTCCTCTGAGGTCTACCCCAGAGACCCCCTGAGTTGTTATTTTGAAGAAGTGAGAGGAATCTTGTGTATATGAACTATATGGTGTGTTATACAGGGTTGTTGGTTTCCTTTGAGGTTTCCTGGGAAAATATTCAACCGCATGGTACAAAGGCAAGTGGGCAACATTGTAATTAAAGACCAAGACTGCAAAAAAAAAAGAAAAAAAAAGAAAAAGAAAAGCCCACACAATTTCATAAACTGAATGTTGAGAAAAAGAGAAAATGGTTTTATGACACATAGGACACATAGGACTCTATTTTTTCAGGATACAAAACACTCATTGCTAGCAGAAACACAACTTTTTCAAGGGCAGATTGTTACTTTGGGGCAGTGCAGAGCTGTGTTCTGACCTCTGCACTGGTTGTGTCAGATTGTCTGAGCCAAGGTTTGTATTTTATCCCTCATTTTTCAGCACTTTCCCAGGGTAGGTGGAAAGGGGACTGGGTTGGTAATTTTGAGTTGTATATCGGTGTAAACACACAACATAGTGGTGTTTTAAGGGGCTTGATTCAAGGCATCTGAAAATACATAGCACAGAGTAATGCATACACTGACAATATGAGATTACTTAATGAGGGTAATTAGTAGAAAGTAGAATTAGTAAAATAAAAAAAAAAGATGTTTTAAATATTATGTAGAAACACAGACCAAGATACGCAGATCATACTACAGTAACAATATCATTTTTAAATTCATTGAAGGAAAAAAATGATTATTCTATGACCATTTATCATGTTATTTTAAGACTAAATATCACTAAATTTCCTTTACTCACAAGTTAATCTCATCAACGGAGTCTTGCAGGCAGGGGAGCCTATACTGGATATATTATCAATTGGTGATCAGTTTCACCTCATTTAACAGTAAGCCCAATTCAAAAGAAAGTCCAAAATGTTGTGCATAATCAGGCTGGTATAATGCAGCATGGAGTCAGCAAGGTCTGTTAAATAACACTGCACCATGCATTTGCTCCAATCCATACCCATCAAATGTCCAACCAAGTTCAGCCATTCTAGCACAAGAGTTTTACAACCAAGGATAAAAATTATGTCTCAGCAAAAATGTCCTGGCACACAGCACTGCACCACAATGTCCATCTCCACCTGTAACAGGAGCTAACAAGGGTTTTTTTGTGTCCTCCTGTATGTTGAAAAATGACAGTGCTCAGTTATTTATTTATTTATTTATTTATTTTAATTAATGCTTTCCCACACAATGTGATTGCATTGTTGTGTCCATTTGCCTGGGGTAGCCAGAGCTGGCTGATGCTTGACCGTGTCCTTAATGCGTCAGTTTTGAGGTCCCGTTCCAAACTACCCCATCAAAGGATGACACACTTCCAGCTGTGACATTCTGATTGAAAACTGAAAGTCACGTCTTCCTGCTTTGTCACAGTATAAATGTAGCTACAGGAAAAATTGCATACTCTGTAATCATCAAAAGCAGTCTGTATTATGTGGACAGGACTGATAATTTGGCACTCAGATACAGAATTGTACATTTGCACAAATCTGGCAGTGTATTTTTAGCAATTCCAATTTCCTGCATTGGTCTCCAGAAAGAAAACTCCAGTGAAGTTAGCAGTGTACTAATCACATCACACCTTCATCATTGGATGCTATATCATAAATTATAAAATGAGTTTCAGTTTTTTATTATATTCCATTAAATGTCTGATGCTGTACACTTGAATGTGACACCTTTTTTAAGTATAGCAGAGCTTGCTTCTGTGTTCAGGACTAAAGCGGGACACACACACATAGACACACACGCATGGGCATTCACTCAGGAATGTGCTCTCTCTCTCTCTCTCTCTCTCTCTCTTTCACACACACACACACACACACACAAACAGAGTCTATCTCAACTGTGGCCTTTTGGTATGTCGGTGTGGATGAAGATATTGTGAAAACTCCTGTCACAAACACTTAGCTGTTTTAAATAGCTTAGGTAAGGTTTGCTGTTGGGCATAATCTTTGAGTTACGGATATTTGAGCGGATTTTGAGCTGACATTTTCATTCAGGATATTATTTTTTAAAAATCTGACCCAAACGCTCAATGAGGCCAGCAAAGTGCTCATGTTTTTTGTTTTAGACATCTCTGCGTTGTGATATTATTTGTGTCACTAAAAACAAAATCTCGATATATAAAAAGGGACTTCTATGTGTTGTACAGGTATTTGTAGTTATCTTGAATTGTGTTTTGTCATCATGTGTGTGAAACTTGGATTAATTTTGACTTGGATAAGTCAAAATGAATAAAACTGTGACCACAAGATGAATGAAAATGGCCTTAAAGTTTGACAAACAGGAGGCTACTAAGCTTTCATCATGGCAATGGCAATTATTATTTGTATAAGAATTGTAACTTATTTCAAACAGTGCAATATACACCAAGTCTCTCAACAGAGTGTTAAGCCCCCACGTTTTATTTCGAATTAATCTTAAACCTGGGGTATGTGCTTCTTCCTACTGTTGCCCTTTCATGATTATGCCCTTTGCTTAAGGGAACACCTTGACTCCATAACTCATGAGACATCAGCACTGAGCTGAAAGTATAATCAATGTGTCATCTACCCGAGTCATTGCAAGATATACCTCTTACCTTAATATATATGCATTTAAGGGTAGATTGCGCAAATTATGGGTAGAGATATTATAAGTGTGGATGATTATGTATTCCTCTGAATTTACTAACATTCACACAATTAACAAGGGTCGATAACTGAGGGAAATTTCTCCACCTCTGAAGAGCATGCATAAATGAAGATGCAAGCACAATGGAGACAGGGGTATAAGTCTCAAAGACGCACCAAGTGAATCTTTGCAGAAAGAAATCAAACAGTACAGATGAAACAGTCACACAATAATTAAGGCTGGGTGTTTGTCACAGAAAATACTGGCTAGAGTCACAGAATAGTCACAGCAAAGTTGTTAAAAATAATGGTAGAAGTTTAAAAAAAAATCAGCGGGCAGGTGCTGCTTGTAAAAAATATGAGTAAATTCATTGGTAGGCTGGTGCATTTAATTGCTTTGGCTTTGGCCCTTTTTAACAGAGCATAGAATAAGAGCATGCACATATTTGCTGAAATAATACATTTAAAAAACATTGTGTTTCTTCTTACCGAAGCTACAGAAGAAGAAGCACTCAGCCTGAACACTGTTGACAGGGGCCATCTATTTGATTGCAACTGACTGTAGGCTGTGTTAAGGTTGGCAATAACCACCCAAAACCGCTGAAAAGTCATGGAAAGCACTGAAAATAGGAAAAGTCTAAAATAAGGCTAAAATCATGGATACCTCTTCTGCGACAAACACCCCGCCATATAGATAATCACTCTTCTGGAAGAAACAAAAGACGACCAAAAACCTCACATACAATATTCCCATTCCATCTTGACAATAATCAAGCTCCTTGTAACATTATACTATCTCGCATCTGGATCATTTTAACAGTCGCTGCTGCGGCTGGTATATCATTGTCTGCATTTTGTTGTGCGCTGTTACAGCAGTCCAGCAGACACATCAGTTACTTTCCCCACATCCAATGAAGATATGCAGTTCATTAAACAGGAATTTAATTAATTGAACTGTGCCTTTTAAGCTCTGCTTCATACACAAAATGCTATTAGTAGGCAGTCCCATTGGCTGATTGCATAATTAGCTGTAGCCATAGTAAATCAGACTTTGATTTCACACAGACTGCAAATGTACCGACATATTTGCGCTGTGGGTTTTATGTACGTACATCTGGGCCTATATGTTTAGGTCTGTGTGAGCATGACATTTCGATCGTTCAAGATTAAACTTTCAGACTTATTCGAGGATATTTCAAAGACCACACTTTGATATAACCCAACTCTAAAACACAGATATTTTCAGGGTTGTTGCCCAAGATGAGGACTAATCAAGATTTGTGAAATAGCTGCATTAGATAAAGTAATCTTTTACTGCAAATAATAGCTTGTATTATAACAAAAATATGAAACCCTGGCTTGCAGAAATGTCACTCCCATATTTTCTTTGGATTTTTCTTTTTCCAGATATGATACTGGTCAGTTTCATTGTTATGCCAATACAGGTATGATTCTACTTGATATTGGAAATATTTAAAGTCACATGGTAGGCTACTGGAAAATGTAAGCTAGTAGCTCTGCCCGACACAAAAAATATGTTGGCTAGTGAATGCACACAATATAACCTGTCTACTTAATGATATTGTATGCAGCTGCTGCCCAATTATGAATTTTATGATAGTATATATGACATAGTGAAAAGCTATGCCCAGTTTGCTATTTATCTATGCTATTTTAGTTAGCAAGCTATTCGCTTGCAGTGTCCGGTCGACCCAATGGGACCCTTTTTCTAAACCAATTTTGCCAATATTCAGGGTGGTAGATCATGTTGTGCTGGCCATTGGAAAAGTATATTGCAAGCCCAAAAAGTGTGGGCACCCCTGTGTTAGGGCATAGCTTTATACTCTATACTGTAGCATATTGTAAAACATGGAGTCCTGAGGTTGGGTAGCATTACATGGCAAGGAAACGTTTAGGTGTACACAATTTATGGCACATTATAATTGTCTCTCCTTGTGTGGCTGGTAATGAAGACAGAGCAAGCAAAGATGGTGTAATTGGAAACACTGGCTAATTTATTGGCTCTTCAGCAAAAGTTCTCCTTTTAATGTGTGGAAAATGCAAAAGAGGGCCTGGCAAAGAAATGCTTAAACAGACCTTCTCAGTATCACTATTGTGCCTTTGGGAGTTTGGCTTTAAATAGAATCAGCCATGCAATCACTGCTGAAATGCCTGTATCTCACCACCAGCCAGCCTACCCCCTGTCCCCACAGCCTGATTGATAATATTGCATTCTTAAGTGATCATTCTGGGCTGTTAATATTTTGTTAAGAAAGGCAATTAACAGTTTTGATGAGCACAGCCACTGTAACGGCCCCCTTCCCCACCATCACAAATAAAAACATGGAGGAAAAAATATTTGTTAAAAAAAAGAGAAAAGAAGCCCAATTAACATTTCACATTATCAGAGCTGTGCAGTGCTGATGCCATTCCATTGAAAGAAGTGACAGATGGAAAATCCAATCAATCACCAGGAAACGAGAGGGTAGAAAGCAATTAGGACTCTGCACTCTAAATTCACACTTTAACTTTGACTGGTCAATTGCCAAAAAAATAAGCAAGAGGAAAAATGGCATCATTCTGCAGTAGTTATGCTACAGAATATCATCCTTTGGGGGCACTGATCTGATTTGTACCTGCTACTTATTTTTATCACAGGGATCAAAAACATTGTTTCAGGAAATGTGAAAAAAGAAAATATAAACAATTGTCTCATAAAAATGTGTACTCCGTAAGATTGACATGAACTTAACTGCAATTCCACTTTATTTTTGCTTCTGGCCTGCACAGGTGTCTTCATGCCATTTATATTCTACAGATGCGTTCATATTCTTAGACTGAGCTCAAGCCCTCTGTAAAGAACAGTATACATATAATAGTAACAAGAGTATATGGGATTAAATTTCTATTTGCTAAATTGTAATAAATTGTAGATGCACTATTAGAACTGTACCGTGCCTAATCTGTTCTTTACAGAGTGTTTTAGAAAACAATACCTGATATTATTTGAAATCACTGGAACACAAGTTCCAGGAAAAGTAATATTTTTATTGTTCAGCCTCATCAAATCAAATACATTATTCAAAACACACTTATTTTTTCTCTTGCAAAAAAAGCCTTGTCCCCTGTAAATGATGATTTGGTTAAAGATACCTTTGTATTTATCTGGTGCCAAAGGTGATGAAATGGATGGGATACAAAATTTCACAAATGTGTTGCCAGATTGGACTAGACCATGCTTGGTTATTGTGGTCTTCTGGACTGTTAATATTCCCCATGTTGAGGTCAAGTCCATCGTGATAATAAATATGAATTGACCCCCCCCCCCCCCCCCCCCCCCCCCCCAGGGTGAATAAAAGCTGCCTGTAACTGTTCAGTAATTCATGGGACTAAAATACCAACCCTTCTGGTTTCCTTGCAATTCAACCCCCTCTCCTTTATAGTGAATATGTTTGTCTCAAGGCAAAACGAATAATACGTCTAAAAAGAAGAATAAGGGAATCCATCTTTCACTGTACTGAGGTTTGAGATCATGACCTGGGGCAGGAGGGAAGATGCTTAGATATAGAGAATACAGCTGTTAGGAGAATTTGAAAACTATATGGTGGCCTGGATTCATATATTTGTTTTACTCACAAATAAATGCAAATGCTTATTTCTTTGTTTATGAACAGTTTGTTTATGCAAAACAAGACTACTGTTACTTTTTAGCTGTGCATTCTGGTACCTCTCATCTGAGTTCCATGCCTTCTTATCTGCATGTCATTGTTTATTGGCTTGAGGTGAGGAAAAACCCCAGGGGGGAATTTCCTTCCCTGTTTACCACCGGACATGTCCCATAATACTTTATTTTTTAGCTGCGTGGACTGGAAGAATCAGCAGAGCCTCAAAGCAGGATGTTTTCCAACAGCCCAAAATGGGACACCTGCTGACTCACTACACCCCTCCTGAATTATAATGATCCAGTTTAGAGTTCTCTTTTGTGCCAGGCCACACATGATATGCTGAGAAAGCGAATGTGTGCAAAACGCTTTATTTTCTGGGGGAACTTTGATCAACCTCCCAACTGTAATGTGATTTTAAGGCGTTTCTGTCATCAGCTCGCATGACGGAGCCTACCTCGAAAGCACCGTCATTATATTGAGTCTGCTGTGAATCTAGGGAGACTGATCAGAGGTCTGCTTTATACGTCTGTGACTTTTGTTGCTCAAGCTGCAAGCTCATCAGCACTGAAGAGTGAATGTTTGCGCTGGCTGAAGTGTTCATGCTGTTTCAGGATGTGGGGTTTGCATGTGAATTACAGATCAATGTCACGGATGCAAAGGAAACAGCAAAACTGGCAAAACTGGCGTAATTCCCGTTGGTTATTTTTTTTCATTAATTCAAACTTCATTGCCATTGGCAATATTACGCTTTGCATATGGGCCAAAAATAAAATGAAATACTTTTTTGTCTATCCTACTTTCCAGGTAATTCTGAAAGAAAAACAACTATTGATTTGTTTATGTATCATGGGGACTAATCTAAAGGGATTTGACCCTTCTGCCATTAAACAATTAATTATATAAACATTTATTTTGTTGGGAAAATTAATTTTAAGCCCCATTAAATGAGGAAAAGCAATCAAATCAACTGCAGGGTTCCCCAAATACTTTAATACAAAGGTTCCTCTAAATTACAATCCAGGTGTAAACCTACGCCTTGATGAATGCACTGTGAAACCTTTTGTGTGTGCTTACAGAGCTGCTTATAACATTGTTTCAGTGCATTTAATCATCCCTTAATGTCAGGGGAAAATATGCTTGCCTGCTTTGCTGAACTTATGCCAGGATAACTTATCCTTGCAACACCATAATGAACCAACTTATTTCCTCATTATTTGTTCGCTGCTGTCCTCATGTTCTGTAGGGTTCCCTTCTGCTCAAATGTACTCTACCATTCCATTATTCAAACAGCCAACCGCCCATGAGAAATACAATGGCCCTTGTTTTATGGCTGAAGGCCATTTCTTTTTTGTAATTCAGAGTTTTCACCCCTTGGGTTTCACAATTTTCAGGTATAAGAGTATGGTTGATGAGTAAGAGTACTGCTACTGCAGTGAAAATTCGCTTGAGTAAATGTAAAGTATTGATACTCAAGAATAAATAACTTATTTACTGAAAAACTACTCAAGTAATTTGTTTTGAGTTACTTGAGTCTATATTTACTTGGATTTATTTTTGTAAGCAACCAATACAAACACACTGTTTGAATTAAACTAATTAATTTTGGCAACTTAAATCTCCAAGAAAAACAAATTATTTGACCATTGGTGTCGACAATTCCTCAAAAGGGGCCAAAATGTGCTATTGTAATTCACACAGACACATTTTAGAATAAAATGTAAAGATATTTCCTACAAATGCGACAAGTAAAAATGAACGCTCACAAAGCAAAACTAACAAGATGTTTGCTTAACTGGGACATCCACTTTGACTACTATTAGGCACTTGTTTTGTGTCTTTCTCATTATGAACAGTACACAATCAAAAAAGAGACCTATGATAACTGCAAATTTCTGAACTGAGGAACAATACATTCAGCAACATTAACTTTCATTCTTATTCAAAAGCTTTACTTTTTACTCACTGTTCAGTTTTAGCAAAAGCGAATTTTCTAAATTGGCACAGCTGATGCTTGCTCTTTTGTCTGTGAATAGTAGCTTAGCACAGGTGAAAAGGTGTTCAGGACGTCATTTGTTTGAGCGCAGCTTCTTGATGCAGGGGAAAGCATTCAGAAGCTCTATGTTGTTGCATGCAAGGTATCCGTGTAGTTCTCATATGACATTGGGCTTGGTTGGTCTCATTGATGAAAATATGTCCTCTTTATTAGATGAATAAGATGTCTGTGGTTCTTCTCTCTGTTCTTCTTTCTCTAATTGATACTTGATGTAATCTGACCCTGCAGCAATGTGAATCAAATACTTTCAGACTATGGAATATTTATGAATGTGTGCTGCATAATTAACTGACTGAGTGGGAAGGTCATAAATCTGGCAGACTGTAACCCTGAATCTAAGGCAAATCTATCCCACAACCTAAAATGCCTATGCAAAGTATGCACACCCTTTTAAAATGTGTTGGACAAAAGATTAAAACAAGGATTTTTTGAAAGAATGTACAGGTGTGGTCTTTTGTCTAAGGTAGGGCAATATTTCAATGTTATCATTTAACGTCCACCACTTTCACCATATCATGCTGAAATGAGATATTGTGATATCACAATACTGCTTTACAAATGAATAATGAGAAAGAATAATAATAATAAAGTCTGACCCCTCACAAAATGAGCTCTGAAATATTTCAGAGTATATCAAAAAGTTTCCCTTTGGAGACAACCTCCAACCTCCGTTCAAATCACTAATCTTAATCAATAGCTGCCCCAAACTGATTCTACTGTTGTGACTGATGAATATAATCATACGCGATGTGAATTCAGAAGAAATGTCCTTGACCCCATCAGAGAATAAACAGCGGGGAATAAAGAGTATGTTCTGAAAAAATCAGCCTTGGCTGATGGAAAATCTGGAATGAGGGATCAATTATCATCAAGGTACTATTATCAACAATAATAGTACCTTGTTAATTCATAAATGTTGCATGGTAAGAATGATGTTAAATCCAAGTACAGTAAGCGAAAATATACCAAATATAGCTTTGGTAATTAGTATGTAAAATCTTTTTATTTGCACAGTAACTAGCACATATTTTAACATGATTACCTGCATTAAAGCTGATTATCATGTTTTTAGGGAGCCACAACCACATCGAAATTCAAGTGATTAACAGGTAACAACTGGTAGTTCTTGGCACCTAATATGTAATTTCATAGTACTTAAAAAGTTTGGTTCATGGTACTTACTGTTTTATACAAGGTTCACATAGACATCATGAAATTAAATTCAAGGACTTTCAAGTACTTTTACAAGCACCCCATTTTCAATGACCTAGCACAAAGAAAGTAACTGAAATGTGTGTTGGTTCTCTAAAAGCAAAACAGTACATTATATGAAAACAACTCTAAAAGTTTTACATATTTTCTTAGTATTCTTTTCCCACTGAAATAATAATGTAAAATTTTAATGAAAATTGCAGGGAACTTTTCACACGCAACATTCCTTTTAAAATATCAATTTTAGATACTAGATCATTTTAGTTTTAAGGACAGTTTCTTGCACTTCATCAGAAATGGTGTGTTTTTCCAGGTATTCCGGTACTTAAATTTCTAGGCATCAATTTCAAACATTTTAAGCACTTACAGCACCTTGTAAGCACACTGTTCATGGTACTTACCTCTGAAATCAAAATAGTTTTGTAATAAATACACATAATTAGCTGGTGTGTGTGCAGTAAATACTAGGTAATGAACAGGCTGTAAAATAAGGGGTTACCCATATCTGCATTTTCTGGATGCAAAGTCATCAATGAGGTCATCATATGACAGCTTCTGTGCCAATTCTGAGTTGATGCTGATGACAGCCAGGCCACCTAAATGTTCTTGTGCCGTTGATGAGTGGAGGTATGTCTTGATTAGCTTCAACTTTGAAAAGCTTTGCACAGCAGAGTCAACTGTAACTGGGAGAGTTATTTTAAATACGGTAACCCAGATGTTTGGATATAGTTCTTGCAAATGATTTTCATTCCACCACAAAATTGGACTGAAATATTTTCAGTGAACTGTTTGTTATTGTAGCCTCTCGGTTTGAGCTTCCTTAGCATCTGCTTTTGACAAGCACACCGTTGGTGATTTGGATGCTGTTACTCTAAACCTGTGTCATTTTCCAAGATACCATGCGTCTTGGTACTCTGCTTCTTCTTCATGTTCAGACTCTTCAGCTTCAGGGTCAACTGCTGTCAGCTCATCCCATTTTCCAAACGCTCTGAATGCTTTCAGAAAATTTGATCCAATTACTGTCTGAACAAGTCCACTAAGATATTGGCTGTGGATATAAACCACGGCAGCTGCAAGTATTTAAAAGGTTTTGGGAACTCTTCAGCTAGTCAAAGCTGGTCAAACAGATAAAAGTGTCAAAAACACATTTTAAACCAGCTTGACCAGCTTTGGCTGGTTTAAGCTGGAATTTTCAGCAGGCATTGCAATGAGTGAAGCCGGACAGAACAATTATTCACAAAAAGGAATCATATCGGTTGGAAAAAATAGGAAGTACGGAACTCTGACTGTCAGTGGGTGATGCACACAAAGATAAACCATGGGGAACTTTTCTCTGGCAACTTTTTTTATTTTTATAAGTGTGGACCTACTTTGTGATTAAAGCTGATTTTACTCAATTAAATTTATTGTTTAATCTCCTTAATATAATATGAAGAAAGCTGTGTGTTTACCTGCCAATGGCTCATTCAGATTGTTGAAACTTTTTGCTCAAGCAAAATGAATGAAAATAGGTTGAGACTGATTGAACGGAAGTTTTCTGCCCTGTCTATTTTTAGCTTATTAACCCGCGATTGCTTAAGGTAGCTAACGCTAGTTGCTTACCCTGACCTGCTTCCTCAGGTTGGATGAGGGGCTGTGAAAAACGGGCTCCTATAGGTGGCTTGAAAAAACACAGGCAGCCCGCTTAATGCAGGAAAAACCCTGGATTTGATCATGCTCTTAAAAGTAACGTTACAGGGGATAAGGCACTTAAGTACTGTAACGATTACAATGTGTTACTTTCCACCTCTGCCTGGGGGTGACATACATTATAAATTTGAAGTAAATGATGTCCTGTTGTTCACAGTATGGAAGTCCCCTGGGCCTCTCAATGGTCCATGATTGGGAAATGTCTGTGTTTGCAGGTCTATCCCTCATGTGTGACCGTTGTCTTGAACATCAAAGTGAATCCACCCCCAACAAAGCTACTTCAGTGTTGTGTGTGTGTGTGTGTCTGTGTCTGTGTGTTTTTTAAAATTTATATCCTAACCTGAAAATACATCAAAGGAAAAATCTGAGACATGGTTGTCTGAGAAAACTGTTGATTTGGTAGTTACCAGTAACAGTAAACATCCCTGTGGATTTACTGAGGGAAAATGTATACATTTAGGGCAATAATTTTCATGTCCTCCACAGAGTGAAACCAGCCACCAGTTATTGTCATTCCAACAGGTGTGCTTTGTTACAAACTCATTGCATTGGGGAACTACACTCTTAAGGCAGGTTACAGGCATCCGATTGACCACATTGTGGCATTGTTCTTGTGTAATGAAGCGAGTTACAGTAGTCTGTGTCAGCTGAAATCCCTTTCCTGGCCAACACTGGCCAATTATATGTCACTCCATGAGTCAGTTTGAAAGTCATTAGCTTAGGTTAGTGAAAAAAATGTTAAGCCCAATGAAAACAGAGTTTGTGAAAATGTAATTTTGAGGGCAATGACAATAATTCTTGGTACTTGTATATGTAAACTGGTTCAAGGTGGAGAGAAAGGAAGAAACGACTTAATTTAAATATAATTTGAAGGACATACTGGCAATACCAAAATTATGAAAAATAAAAGCATACGTTCACTTAAAGCTTATTTCAGTTACCTGTGTGATACAGCAGAGCTCCTGGTGATTTAACACTTTAAAAAAAACCTACACCTGTAGTATGTGTATGAGGTATTTGAAAATGGGAGAGTGTGATTTTAATCTGATGCAAACAATGAATGATCTATTACTCTTTAAGGTCTAATTTTACCTGGGGAATTTGTCATGCTGTCTCTTTGGCCTCAGGGCGTTAAACTGACTTGAAAAGATGAACACATTCTAGGGATAAATAAAAATGTGAATTGACAGCTGCAGCAAATTCTCTAACCAGCTGACAAGAATCGCTTTTTCCTAAATCTGATTATAATTAATACCCTTTATTTATTCCTCTCTCCCCCTTCCCAATTTGAAATAAACTATCGGTTCTCTCAGTTCAATGCTGTGCCACTCAACCCCTCACTCAAGGAGAACTGCAGCAGAAGTACATACAGTACAGTACACTCCTCCAATGCACGTGCCCAGAAGGCAGTCACTATTTTATACCTCAGAGACTACACAGTGCAATAAGACTGTCACCAATCAGAATAAAGGCATATTTCTCATAGATGAGAACTGGTAGCCTGTGGGTGTGCGCTATGAAGTTGGGAGTGACTAATCCAGTGTTAACCCAGGGAAATCAAACTGACTTAAGCCCATCCTGCTCCTGACAAGATGAAACCAGGGGATCATAGGGAGTGATTTTTCTCAAACAGGGTCATGTTTTCTCTAGTCTTGCCACCTGTTTTAGGTATTGAAAGGACTTTAGGCTATGGTGCAAAAGCCACAGACTTTTAGGGATAATTGCATTTCTTTAACAGCAGATGATAGGTTATTAAGAGCGCATTCACATGTGACATATGAATTCAAACATTTTTCTTTCTGATTTATCCATATGTGCAAATGGGGTGTGGTATTTGTGGCATTGAGATTCATTAGTTTGTGTATTAAAATACAGTCTACAATATGAAAACAGAATCCTTGGAGTCATGCAATTCCCTTGGGCACATTTGCCTGAGAAATGCGACAGAAAAAAACAAATCAAATTACAATCACATGCTTTGTGCATACTTGTTTTACTTGTGTGTGAGCCAGCTTGATGTTGTCTGGGCATGTTACAACTACCCCTAAGCAAACATAGGAAACTATGATCTTGTTAATATTGTTTAATTACACATTTCCTTGATTTTTTTTTTTACTTATTGAGAAATGATTAAAAGAAAAACTATGCAATATTCTCCACACTTTATTCAAGCTATAGTTTTTTTAAATTTTACTTTATCATGGTTGTATTCTAATAAAAATAGCTTGACTCATAAGTTATAAAAAAAATATCTTTTCAAACCTTTGATGCAAGGGAAACCTGGAAATGGCTGTGTAATGGCTCTTTCAAAATAATGCTTATAAGATGCTAAACATGTACCTATAGAACAGTACGATTTTCAGTGTTAATTCATCTCTAACAGAGTACGTATGAGCCCAAATGGGACCGCATATACTTTGTAGTTGATTTAACACTGAATATTTTACTTTGTACACATGTACTATACCAACGATTCATTTCAAAATTGTAATGGAAATGGGAAGTAGTCAAGAAAAAGAATGCCTATGTATTAGGGGTGGAGGGAGGTGCCGCTATTTGTATTTGTATCTATATTTGTTCAACCAACAAAATTGGTATTATATTATAAAATGTAATATAAAATATATATATTATAAAAATGAAAGTGGGTGTGATGTAAACTGGAAGTGGGTCGAGGATAACTTGGAAGCTGTATAAAATGCCAAAAACCTTTGATTGTAACTATTATAATCACTGCCACTTGCTATTATTGTGATATTAAAGCATTAAAGTAATCGTTTTACAATGACATCAATAATAGTCTAGTTAAACAATGAGTAATTTGCTTTTTAAAGCTGTATTTAACAAACAATGACTATTTGTTGTGGGTGAATTTTTCTGATGGATTTAAAACAAAGCTTGTAACTATAGTAGCCTACAGTACTTCCTGTTCAAAATAAAAAAATAAAAAAATAAAAAATAAAAAATAAAAAATAAAAAAAAGATTTTGAAAACTCAGTTATATTTTTCATTGGTGGCCTGAGGAATTATAGTCCTAGGGAATTGTGAAGAACCCTCAATTTGCATTTTAAACTTTGAAAATGAAATGAAATTGAAAATTTAGTGATAACGAAAATGATGAAAGTTAATGCAGCTCTCTCATAATAAAAAAAAAGAATAAAAAAGAAGGTGACACAAAAGCAATTTATCATGTTAGATAAAATCAAATAAAAATATGAGATACTTATTCAAACTAAAGCTTTAACCAAACAAAATTATTACAATGTTACAGCCAAATATAACTTTAAATACTGTATATGCTTTTAACCAAACCTATTTCAAGCTTGGGAGCCTCCGCTGTTATCCGGTTCTGTACAGTAGGCTGTTTAATAAAGCTATTCAAGGTAAATGTCTTGTACAATAATGGTGTCCACACTATAATATACTAATATCTTGCAATATACTGTAGAAAATGTAATAATCTGGCAACGTTAGCACCATGATTAGAAGTGAATAAAATTCTGAAGTAAATGGAAGTATTGTTTCAAGAGGTTAATTGCTGGAAAGCGCAGTACATCCATGTAATCTTTTTAAATGCACTAGGCTGTCTGTCAGCAAGGAAAATAATCATTATCATAGCAGGTGATCAATTGAAATTTGGGCAGTGTAAAAATACAGCAGCAGGAAATGAGTAGCCTTTGCTTTGAGTCAGCACAAGGTTATCTCTTAATACAGAAGGCTCCGTATTAAGGTAATTGCGGGAACAAGCAATTGATGGGATTTCTGTCTGCCTTGTCTTCATGGCCAACGAAACTAGACAGGCCCATTTTCATATTTTCATTTCTTTGTCTCAGTTGATGTAATTTTCCCTCCATTGGGTTTATCTTCCTCATGGTTTGTGCTTCAGAACTGTGAATCACTCAGTTTAGCTCCCACTCCATAACTCCGATGAGGCTCCTTTTTCAGATATTGCTTTTTCAGAACACCAGGAAAGATATTTTTGTGTTCCATGACTATGACAAAAAGAGGAGCACAAAATGAAAAAGCTTGACATTTGTGTATATCAGTGACCGTGGATGTATGAATGTGGTTCTTTAATTTATTACAGATATATTGGGCCTTTTTTATTTAACCAGGGTAGTCACATCTTTGTCTTTGGATCCAGCCAGCTGGGACTTGAGCCCAGAGCCTCCGTTTTGCAGGGCAACAGTGCTAAGCACCATGCCACCATAAGTTTTTGAAAGAAGTTTGCCCGAGTGAAAATTTGCCAAAGGTTTTTGTGTGTGCTGTCTTCATGCATGGCAAGCATACATTGAAATAAATAAGCCTGACTGTTTCTTCTATTTGACAACCTGCGCCAAAAAATTATATATATATATGGTGCATTTCCATGAATGCATGGATTGCACAAAAAAAAACAAAAAAACAAAAGAGCTAAGAACAAAAATACGTGGAAAAGAATCATAAGCCTGTTGCAAGGCTAAATCTGTGTGTACTGTACATTTGTACAGTAAAAATATCTCCTATTCCTATCCTATCGATTATACTGTGGCTGCACCTTTAATTACTGGATTTTTCCCTCAAATGCTTTGCTTATTTTATTTTCTTGCAATGAAAACAAAATAAAAGTTCTGGGAAGTATTTCAGTTTATCTACAATGTGTTCCAAGATTTTGGCAAACATAACTAGCTCACTACATATTTATACTTCCTTCTAGAAAAAAATATGGAGTATGAGTGATATTTTCATGAAAAGAAGCCAAGTGAGTCCTAAAGTTGGCAGGTTGCAATTACTTGTCTTTGACAATGTTATAGAGGAACATTTAAAATCTTACTGTTCCTCCACAGACCTGGTGAGGGAAAACCAATGCAGAAATAGTTACTGCAATTCAGGTAATTTTCTGCAGTGATGCACAGAGTCCATAAATGTAATTTACTGTCAATCATCTTGATAAGAAAAGAAAACAGCAAGAGCTGTTTTCTCTCCAGACTACTACTGTTAAGCATAATCCACAAAATTCAAAACCATGCTTGTGTGTTTGCTGTGAAATATTGAAATTTCACACCGATTAAATGAGTGAAGGTGACGTCCAATGAAAAGACTGTCCATGAACTGCCCCCTGCCCCAATACTGAAGCTTCCACATTCCAAATAATATAGGAAAGCAGAAATGTCATTATGACGTGCTGAAAAACTCGTTGGGTGTATGGATTTAAGGTACATTACAAGAGTCGTTTATTTAAAACATCAGCGTACTGATATGAGTAGTTCTCTTTTTTCCACATCAGAGCATGCCTATAACTAAATGAGGTGTACCATAGCCAATACCACCTAAACTGAACCTTCTGTCTTTGATATCCACAAAATAATTTGTGCCCAAAATAGATGATTTACATCCCTCTCAATTAGCATTAGCATTTTTCTGTAATGCATTTTCAATAGTTTTATGTGATTAAGACGTTTGAATAAGGTCTTCACAGTTATACTTGATTGTATCAAATGTGTTAATATTTCCTTTTGTCATGTTAATATTATGTAGCTCCAGGGCCTTGTTGAAGAATTCTTGTCTGCTTTAAATCAACCCTCTTCCCCTGCCCGTCTGAGAATGTAAATCTTATTCCTTGCTTTCTCTCTGTCTCTCTGTCTCTCTCTCTCTCTCTCTCTCTCTCTCTCTCCCACTCACACACACATTTGCTTCTCTGCCACTTATGTCTATATAATTCCTGCAAAAAAGAACAGATTGCTCTCTTTAATGGATGCAACAATATTGATTGCAATGGAAGTGACTCCATTTAAATGGGAGTATCCAAGGCTCCACAGCACTCAACTCCAACCCTCACAATAAATAACCAGTGCAAACTCATAATGATAATTTGTTTTCTTTGGAGTATGCAACAGGGCTAAGAGTTCTGATCCTGTGTAAGGTAGACAGACTCAGAATCGATTTTTCTCAATCTAACATGTACTAGCCCAAATTAAATAAAAACAAATTATTGGTAAATTATAACATTATATAAACTATAGAAGTAGAAAACAAGCAGCTCTATCACATTTACATTTCGTTGATTGTTTTCTTTTTTTTATTTTCTTGGATTTGTTTGTATTATTACAGTGTAGGGGAGAGTGGGGCAAAATCTAAGCAAGCTGACCAGAGGAAGCAGGCACATTGAGGCAGTATTATGGGTATTTGGGTGTTGAACCCTTTTCTGGCAAGCTGAAGCTGAAAAGCACTAAAAGGATATTTTTGAATTGTCAAAATTTTTCTTACAAAGTTAGTAGTGTAAATTGTGCCTCTTGTAATAAAAAAAATATACATTTGATTTGTGCATTGGGTGAATGGTGTATTTTACATTTTAAGCTCAATTGAATAAGTATCTAATATAAAAGAAATATACATTTTTGGAGGTCAACCATGCCAACTTTAATGGAACCTACTGCGTGTTGCAGACAATTAAGAAAACTGTAAAAATATAATGCCAGTGCCTCTTCTTAAAAAAATGTATAGCATTTTTATTCATGCCCTTTCTTTCAGACAGTAACTCTGTGACTTTTCAGACAGTAACAATTTGTGATCTGTGTTGTACAATCTTCCCTTTTTCAGCAAGGTAGCAAAAGCTGCATTAAGTAAAAACCATTGCCCATTTGGGTGGTCTTCAAGGCATTCTGACAATGGATCATAAAATGGCTGAATAAAGAGAAGGGAAATGTTTAAAGAGGTGGCGGGGCATCAAACTCTGCAGTGACATGACCTCGAAAGAACCTTGGATGATAAAAATGAAATACTGGATTGCATTGCCAGTTACACTCAATAGAGTAGATGTGAAAAGCTACATGTCATACGGCTTTTTGCAAGCATGGCTGAAGATTGTTTTAAGCATTGTTATTGTTGAGTTGCATTTTGCAGGCGGATGAAAGTACAACACATTTTTGCAAATCTGCTCAGTGCAAGGCTCTTCAAAGATGTGGACATCACTTTTTGGTTGCTACTTTTTTGGTTGTTACTTTTCATGGGTGGATTGACACAGATTAATGAGCTTTATTAATTATTTTATTCTTTATTTTTTGTGCTTTTATCTGCTCAAGAAAATAGAGAGGTCATGATTCTGGGTAATATTCCTTCGCATTCCTTGTGTCAGCCATCACAGAAAGAGCTTTTCTTACCACTGAGCTTTTCAGAATCCCTTAAAAAGCAATAATGGAAATGGTTTAGGTTATTCTGGACTACAGTTTCCTCAGATAGATAATGTGTGTTGCTGGGGGCGTATGAGGCTAACAAAAAAAATCTTGACTGACAGCACGTTTATGGCTAAGTGGCAGGTATAAACGCATGCTGTTACAGGGTGCATTCCCTTAATTACTTGCTTGTGCCATCATGAGACGTGTGGATGGCAAAGACTTGACCGCCTGTCAGGTTACTTTCCATGGGCTATGCATAAGGGAAGCATTAATGTCCGAATGACTTTCTCGGTGGCTCAATGAGGAAACATTCCATTCGCCAACCGGTTATAAAGTTTGTCCTCTATGATTAGTGTCATAGCTGTATGATGTACTTGTATGTAACAACCGCACTCCGTGACTGACCACAGTAATAGATTCTATTACATAACCTAGGTTAAAACTAAGCAGAGATGTGACTAAATCTCTGTTATGCAAGTCACAAGTCTCAAGTCTTAAATCTCAAGTGTAAGTCATGTCCCAAGTCCAAGTTAAGAGTACTTAAGTCACAAGTCAACAGCTTCAGGTGTTAAGTCATAATGGTATCTGTTCTGTAAATGTAAAGAAAATGTTAAATTCAAGTTATATTTTCTTTGTTTCCTATAACAGTTATTAAACTCTACACATTTGAAATATAGTCCCTTTATTTCTCAGAAAAAGCCATTAATCCAAGGCGAAGGAAATCAATTATTTAAAGTAATAGGCCACTTTCCGTGAGGAAAGATTAACCTAATAGGTACGGTGGCCATCTAGGTTATATTAAGTTACGCATAATGGGGATCCATAGCACCTGGAATATTGCTCTCTGGCCATTTAGCTGCTCTCTTGCCTCTCTGCCTTTAACCGGGTTAAAGTGTAATTTGAACAGAAAATCTGAAACATTAACATTAATCACAGTACCTTAGGGCATTATTCATGTAAAACTATGCACTGAAATAACTGATATATATTATTAAATCCAAAAAAAAAGACAAAAAAAAACCCTTACAAATGAGAGGCAGTGGCCTTCAAAAGATAAAAAAAGCAAGACTTACCGTTTGTTAATTTAGGCTACATTCAGACTTTTGGTAAAAAGCCTTCATTAGAGCAGCAATAACAATGGTACCAGGCTTTGTAAAATAATGCTCAGGTGAGTGCTCCCAGGTATGTGTAGGAGGCTGTCACATTTATAGTTATATAAGCAGAAAGGCACAAATGACACAGTACAATATCTAACAGTGGCATGTCCATGTTTTTTAAAAGAACAGTTGTAAAATAATTGTTTCTGGTGAATTTTAAGGGGAAATATGACAGGTTGAAGATCAGTAAGGCTGATCTTTGCATCAGAAACCCCACATTTTGTCATGAAACTGTTCCCAAAACTGTCTTACTGTACACCAGGTGTATATACTGTGTGACATGTGGTTGACAACTTTCTGACAATGGACTTGAATCTAAGCCTTGTTTGTTCTTTTATGCAGTTGCATTTTGGAGTTATGTGAAGGGACATGTAAAATGTGTGTGTGTGGTAGTGTGTGTGTGTGTGTGTGTGTGTGTGTGGGGGGGGGGGGGGGCAGAATGCTTGTAGGCTTGTGATGATGATATGGCTCATAGCCAAATATATGGCATTGCATCATTGTATTGTGATCCATATGACATACTGTATAGTCATTTTACAGGTTCCTTTTTGACAATTTAGAAGGTGCATGCAATCTTATTACATACTTTAGCTTGGCATATTTTTGCTCACCCACCTGCCGTTCACAGAAATAACAATCTCTCCGAGTGAGAACTGAGCATGATTATAGCAATTAATCTCTTCTACTACCTGGGTGAACCACTTGACTTTGTCAAGGAAGAAAAGGGAAGCTACATGTGTAAAACAAGTAAATAAATTATCAATTGTTATCAATTGTTGCCTTAAAGCCATAACAGCTACATTGCTTGTATTGAGTTGCACCCTTAACCCACCTGGGGAACATGTGCAGTATACATATTTCCATTTTTACTACTTAAAATGCATACAGAACAATGGGTATAAAAAATTATTTTATTTTGTACTATCATTACTTGTTTTGATATTTTTATTTTTAGAAGGTTGGGTGGACAAAGTAGACCATGCAGGTTTCTGCTTATATATCTAGAGTTATTTTTTAAGTTCAGAGAATTTTGACAGAAAACCAATAAAGTTCAGTCCTGCCTCTTATATTCTGATGCTTGGTATTTGGATTCCATAGACTTCCTGGTTCAACTACCCAGCCCATTCATCGATGGTGCTTTTAGAGAGAAACCATGCAAAACACAATTGGAACATCTAAGCCCAGATGGGTAGGTCATGCACTGATGGTTGTCCTAATTGAAGTCCCCTCTGCTTTGTGAGGTCATGTCTTGCACTGGAAACGTAGCAGCCAATTTTACTTAACATACTTACATTTATAAGCTAAAGAGGTTTCATCTTGTATATGAGCCAAGGAATAATGTGATGTGTATCTTTATCTATGTGTATATGTGTGTGTGCAAATTCCAGACTGAAAAAACAGTAAAACATTGCAAAAGTTTTATTCAATTTTAAATAGAATGGGCAAATTAACATGTATATTTATATTTATTTGGATGGATCATTATAATCCAAATAACCTCTGATTTTAATGAAACAACATGAAAAAAAGCTGTTCATGAATCTTTACGCCTTTCCATGGATAGCTTAGAGAGAGCTGGCCCAAAGAGCCAATTATCCTGTCATTTGGAGAGGAGGGGAAGGATAGTGGAAGATGGAGTGGGTAGACCTTTGTGATGTCTGGTTTTATGGCAGTCATGTTGCCAGTGCTGGCTGGACAACACTAATAGGAGCAGACAAGTGATTCCGGCTGTGTCCTCCTTGGGCCACCGTTACTCTGCCAGCAGACTGTCAACCTGCCCATTGGGCCTTAGGTGAATGGCATTAGCATGCTGCCAGAATTTCATAATTTTGGTAACGAACAACAGGAGTGGATATGAATACCTTTCGCCATTGAGGTTTGTTCACAATTTACTGTGCGGCACCAATACTGAAGAATGGGCCTGGGGTGCCTAATGTGATTTTATTTGAAGTGCAATTTCATTGTGGTATTTACATTAAAATATAGTAAATTGTAAACTTCAGTCATTTTATATTTATTCTTTGCTGCATAATTTGCTGTGCCAAAGTTGTGGGTAATGTATTATTAGACTTGTGACTCTTATAAAACTTTTCACTGACCAACAAGTGACAGCAAAACAAGATACATTAAAAAACAAGGTATATTTAATGACAAAGTGTGAGGGGGAAAAGGACAATTGTGTATGGAGGTTTGGTAAGTTTTATTTATTACTGTATTGATTACAGGGTAAATTATCAATAAAACTGGGGATTAATTGACAGAGCTAATGATAATTAGTACAGCAGTTAAGTATAGGTCTCTACGATTAAATAATTAATTAAAAATGTATCTGTGTAATAGTTGTGCGCTGTGATGGCTAGCACTAGGGCCACCATCGACACCCTGGAGTAAACAAGTGTTTTGGGATTGTTCTGTGAAGTCCCAATTGGTATTCTTTTGGTCCCATAATGTCTGAAGCAATTGATCTCCATGAGCATTCTGTCCTGCAAATGGCGAAATTTATGGCCATGCAACTGCATGTGAAAGTTGTCTGGGTTTGCCTTCACCCAGATCCACTCTTCATGCATTATGTGAGCAATCCAGAGAGGTTTATTCAATGTAAAGCCATTTCAGGCCTTATTTGGACACTTTTGGAAAACACGGGTGGTTTTAGCTTATTATAAACAGCTGATGAAAACAACTGTAACAAAATGAAGTTATTGTTTTTATCAAATAATCCATTTACTGAGCTCCCTAGACCACAATGCAATTTCTAATTGTTCCCCTCTTGGCTATTTCGTAAAAACCATAATACAGGCCTGCAGACAGTTGCATGCATATAAAGCCAGACACAATATTCAGTTTAAAGAATCTTTTCATCATCATAGTGGGAGCAATGCTTGGCATTGGGCCACATGTAAAGCATGGTTGGTTTTGGGCTCATTTACAAAGCCATCTTGGTTCATATGACCACTGCTTCATGCTGGTCCTTTATAGCAGTGTCCTGTGAACCATTTTCATTTATTAGAACATTACTGTCAATTATTGTTATTTTTGGAACGGAATATATTTCTCCTTGGCTCCTCTATATAGCTAACAGATAGTTTTCTAAGATGAAGATGAAAGGTGGAAATGAATGTGCCATGGTGGGTAGACACATTTCCCAATTTTACCCAATAATAAGTAGCGATATGTTCTTATTATCTGACAAATAATCTTATTGCTTCATACCTTGGGGAGACATATGTTCAAACGGTATGATAATTGTTCCCTTCTTGCCCCTCTTCCAGGAAGAAACAATCATAAAATGTATAAAATCATTCTACTTTAATTGACTTTTTTTTTAATGACTTGGGGGGGTTTAAACTCTCCAAAAGGCCATAACTTCAATGATTGAGTTAAGGGAAAGAAATACATTAGGTTAGAATAATGCAGCAAGGACAATGCATCACAATGATGCAGTGGAATCCTGGCTTACTCAGTGTATGATCATTAAAGCAAATCCTGTAACGACTGACAGCTTCTGAAATCATTATAGAAGAAAATGAATAATATTGTGAAAAAGTAAAAAGCACACAGAGGAAATCACACCTTACCCCAGACTCCGTCCCATATGATTCAGATGTTACTAAGTAACTGCAGAATTCTGCCCAAATTCCTGAATGGGGTCATATTTGCAGTTTCTAATGATATCCAGTCTTACCCGGGAAGTAGGAGCATGACGTGATCAATCAAGCCGCATACGTAATGATGAACATGACCGGACCGGAATGGGAAATTTGTGCTGTCATTAGTGCAAATTAATTGTAACTGGCATGGACCATGTCATGAAGGGTGTGTTACTCCGTGAAAGGAAGAGAATACAAAATATTTAAGAATGAAAATTTCTGTTCAGAATGGCTTTCTGTTTATATTTTTGAGTTCGTACCACTTAAACTCTCAGGGCCAGATTTATTAATGGATTGGAACTGCTTTTATGACACAAAAGTTACAAGGACACAATATGTATGTGGGATTTACTAAACTGCCGTAATAGGTCAAAATCACAATTAGGATGTAATTTGCTGGAATTACATCACTCTCTGACTTTCCATTCGATGCATAGTAAAATGTGTTCATGCATATGTATACCTGGAGTGAACGTGCTGAAACAGGAAGGAGATTATGGAAATTAGGCAAATTAAATATTCCATCTAATTTACTAAAGCATGCATTAATTGTGACTCCTGAAACTAGAACTCCTGAAAGCAGGCGGTATTTTGTCTGTGCTGATAGGGCCTATAGCTCACACACAAGATGGTAGATGTATGCACATCCTCAAATCAATTTCCATTGTGAGCTGCATTAGGTGGAGATGAACAAATGCATCCTATGATGCATAACATTCTGGAAAGGATTTAAAATTAGTTTCACACATTTCTTATCACTCCAATTTATTTGCAGATATAACATGAAATTATATTTAAGGACACTGGACTTCTTTAAGGAATGAGCTTGAAGTTAGCATGAGAACGCAGTTCTCAGTTTTAAAAAACTGACACTGTTGTTCTGTGTATACATTCAGTAGGGCATAATGAATTGTGAATACAACTTTACCTTCAGACACTCCGTGGTCGTCTCCCATCACAAGTTAATCCCTGTCTAAATACAGTGCTGTGAAAAAGTATTTGCCCCCTTACTGATTTCCTTTATTATCCTCTTTTCCTGCATATTTGTTACTTACCATTATTGGATGGTTTCATTTCTTTGGACAAAATATAATATTAGACAAAAGAAACACAAAACACATTTTTAAAATAATAATTTCATTTATTTAATGGAAAATGGTATCAAACACCACAGGTAATTATCCCCTTAGTTATTGATCATTAGATTTAGGTGACTCCACTGAAACACATTAACTGAGGCCAGACATCCTCTCAAGCAACTCACAATTGGCCACAGTGTCATTTGTATCAGAAGGGTATTTTCCATATTTTCATGATGTAAATGTTTACAATATGTATTATTTAATTTATCACAGTTACCCATTTTTCATTTGGAAACAAATGATACCTTGGAAACGCCAATTGTGCCTTGTTTAACAGCTGCTATGCCATTCACCGCAGAACATAACAGTACAGCTGAATGGTGTGTGCCCTAACACAGCAGAGTATTTCACCCCCTTCAGACTATAGATTCCTACAGGAGAAAACAATGTCTCACTGACAAAAATAAATAAATAAATAAATAAATAAATGAATAAATAATTAATTAAAATTGTAGCCTGTGGGCTGCCAGCATGTCACTGGGAATAATATAATGCTAATAAATAAACACGGTTGACATAAATGCGGCCCTGTCAGGATGATGTGTCCTGTAGCTGTTCACTCCTAGTCATAGTCAGCACAGGCCAAAGCTTGAGCCTGCGATGATAGGGTCCTTCGGTCCAGACAGGGCTTATGTTAAGTGTCTTTCACAACTGAGATGTTCAGTTATTTTTCAAGAAATTATAAGTTTTCTTATGGAAAACACTGAAAGTTGCTTTCTTAGATATGAAGTTAACCAGGAAGAAATACAAGGACTGAGGAGATATGGCCAACAGCGATCAAAACAAAGCAAATTTACGTATATAAAGAATTCTGATATACATACATATACATATACAGAATATACACAACAATACACACACCTGAACAATTCTATTTCCTTTATCACTATTTGTAGTACATTAATTTATCTGAAAGGAAAATTGGGTGGCAATGCTGAATGGTTGGTATTGTGCTCTAATAAGTGGAAAGAGTAGTAAGTAAGAAAAACATCCTTTTTATTGAAAATTCTGCTATTATTCTTGGATAAAATGGATCAGGAGTAAGTACCAAGAATACAACTCAAAATAACAACTTCATAAACAAGATGAACTGCAGTATTACTAGTTTATAAAGGATTCATAAACAGCTGCAGAACTTCACGATGGCTGATGAGACATTTTAATTTCTAGCTAAATGACATGATTCACATGATGGCGTGCACTATCCTTCTTACCTCCGCACCTAAAAGGCAAACACTAACAACATGTTTTTTCTTTCCCACACTGTGGTCATATCTGTCCATCTGCTGTGTTGTTACACCCCTGCCTTGTTTGCGGTACAGCTGAAGTGGATTGAGAGTGACTATAAAGGCTCCTCCAGCACTTGAGATTGCTTTTCCCACACACGTGGACATATTTTTGCCTCGTTTGTTTGTACTTTTGTTTTACTTGATGTGCAACACCCTCTTTTACACCCTACGACAGCATGCTTTCCACACTGACATTAGACATTCCATAGCTTTGGTTATGTAATATTAGCATTTGCATTTATTATTAAATGTCTTATGTCACCGGTGTGGTCTACCCTCTTCATGTTTTGGCATTGAGCCAGTCGTAACAGGGAAAATTTGCTTTGTGCAGGGGCTAAGTCAAGAGCTTTGTTTGCTGCCTCCTTCGATGGCTACAAATAGTAAGGAGAGCACTAACATCGGCCTTGACATGCTGTCTGTGAAGCCTCCTCAAAGTTTCTCAATCATAGCAAGCATATGATTTGCATACATTTGTCCTGGGGTATTCTGCTGATAGCCTCAACTCTCCCTGGAAGCCCCTCCCCCATTAAGATTTTTATTTAAATTTTGGGACCCCTAACAATGGAAAATACCATATTGGGGATTTTTTTTTCGTTGTTTCACTCCATATTTCAGAACTGGGGGATCGGACCATATGATATCTGCATGGCCTACTGTATATGCATACAGTAAATGTTCAGTAATCTAAGGGACTATACTGTATGTCCAGTGACCATATGTGATCTGTAAAAGCTGATTAAAACTGAACATTTTACTGTGCAGTGGACTGACAAGATAGGCTCCTGGCTTTCTGTTGTTCTTCCTCTTTCTTTCATTCTAAAGAAACACCAGGTATAAGCATTCATAATTGTATAAACAGGGTGCAAATTCCAGTGCTGAATGTGCCTCTACAATGCCTGCATGTGTTCTGGACTGATTCGTTAAGCATTTCCTATGACCATATCCGCATCAAATCTTGTTGTCAACATGATTTATTGTCCAGACCCTGTTAATTTACAGGCCATGTGATGTACTTAACGCTCTCCATAGTTAGTGTTTATGAAGTTTCTCTGCTGTTATTTAAATGGACGACCCCTAGCCAGCATGAGTGCTGCCCACTTTATTAGACAACGAGCACATCCAAAACTAATTCAGAAAACATGTCTGAAATGTGAAAACTGAAAAATGTTTGATTTTTGAAATGGATTTCAGATCAAACACATAAAATTGGCAAATTAGTCTATGATTGAGTTGTGCTGACACACAACTTAAATTTTAATTAGGATTCAGCTGAAACGTAGAGCTAACTATTAAACTGCAGACATTGCGGACACACACAAAATGCAGTTCTGGGTAAATCTAGCATTATTTTTGCGCCTGCTGTGCAGTTTTATGCGAGAAAGGCTTGATTAAAATCCAGCCTTGCACTTAAAGTTCACCAGACAGTATACACACTTCTGGAGTCTCATTATTAAATGCTCACACTGTTAAATGTTATCGAGCCCTATCCGCTGATTCTCATTTATTCATCACATGGGTAGATGCAGTAAATAATTTAGATTGGCAGACATTCATCTCCCTAAATGATCTCTTGATTTCTGTGGATGCAGCAGCTTCCCTGTAATGAGTGGTGCAGTCACTTTGTTGACAGACCACAGCTTCCCATGCTCCCCTAGGGCCTTTTCATTTTCTGTGCTGAGCTGGGCCTTTATTTGCCACACGATGTGTGCAGCAGATACCAGGGTGCTGGAACTGTCCAAGTGCATGGAGTGCAATTGAGTGCAATGGAGTGCAATCAAACCCAGCAGCATCATGGAATGTCATTTGTTCGAAGTAACTGAGATTTAGGGAAACCTATTCAGATATAATATCCTTTATAAATTGTTTTATCCGCCCCGCCCCCCGACATAATGACTCCATTTGGCATACGAATATCAATTTGTTAAAATTTCTAAGTATTGAAAATGAAATTATTCATGACAGATTGGAGGCTTCAAACAACCACAGTGCTTTCAAGAATAATGGCTATAATTGAGTGTGCATCCAGAGATAATGCTTGGGAAGTGTGGCAAATATTAGCTGAATATTAGTCAATGTGGTTAAAGCATTCATTTTCACTTCATATATCTGAGTGTACGCTTCTTAAGTGCCCCAAATGTGGGAAGAATAAGTGGAAGCTCTTAAATGTTAGGGATGCATGAAAGACATTTGGTAAGCTTAAAGAATGTAAATGAATGAAAAAGCTATGAAAAATACGGAAAACTGCCACTTTTTGCTGTTGCGTCAGGGAATAATGTGCAGGTATAGTCCAGGGCTACTATATATAAAACAACCAGAGGAGTTGTAATGAGATGGGAACTCCTAACTGATATACTCCTTAGTTGGGTGATAATATGGCCAATTAAAGTATGCACTGCTCTGTGGGGCTGTCAACCAACATTCTACACTGGCATGGTGAGAATTCAGCACCAGCTTGTGGGGTGTGTCACAACTTTGAGAACTAGTACCGAAGTTATATGTGAACAGGGATTAATGGACCGTCTGAATTTACATTAAAATATTTTATACCATAAATGTGTCCCCTTGATAGCAACCCATATAAAATAATTTGTGAATATTTTAAGATGATTTGGCCATTATTTCATTATTTTAAGTTCAATGACCTTACCTCAGTAAGGCCAACCTATTCAACTAGACAAAAAGTAGAGTACCAAGTATTTTTGATCCTTTTTTATTCAACATCTGTCCTTGCATTTCTTTTTGGAGCATGAATGGTATAATACGGTATTATACTAAGATGAGAAGCAATTAATCTTGAATGCTTCCTGCTTATCAGTTGTCCTGCAGTCTGCAGGCTTATTTGGAAAAATATAAGGTAGGAGGACAAAATGGTTGAATAATGGTGAAACACAGTTCCAAAAGAAATCAGAACTCACCTGAAGTTGACTGTAGTCATCTCCCAGGACTGATTGACCCCTTCCTGCCCCTCAACTGTGGTAGATTCATCAGATCGACTTCATACAGATGCAGCTTTAAAGGCTGGGAAACACTTTGCAACAGGGAGGATGAGCAGTTTCACCTCTGAGAATCCAGAGTCTCTTGGACCTTTCAAATGCATTGGGTGGCCATTGAATCCACTTTTCCTCTTTCAACCCCAATGTCTGCATGGTCAAAGGGCACTACTGAACTTTCTCTGTTCTGTTCAGAGAAAAGAAATCAAATGGAAGTAAAGAACTGTCAAAGAATTTAAAGGATGTTTTTCATTCAATTGAATTATGGATTTCCTATGAACAAAAACGGTTAAGAAGGTAAAAGTGATTAAATATGGCTTTACTGCAGCATTTTGTATTTCTGTCTGTACCAGTGTCAAATGAAATGGCTGGAAATATTTTGTTTACTCATGAAATGTGGTTAATTTCCATTTACATGCCCTTGGTGGACTTCCCATATAATGTTTACTGAAATAAATTAATTATGCAGCCAATTTATTTGGCCTGCAAATATCCCTGGAAACCATTTTCATCAAAACAAATAATCTAATTGTTGTAATTTATTGCACGGAACATAAAACAAACTTAGTAATGTGTTTTGAATATTTGGGTGGACTATTTCAGGTAGAATGGTCAATCTGTATGAATGCATCGCTGAGTGTAAAAAAATGCAATAGTGTGCACCAGCTGACAATATCATTCATGTAGTGATGACATAATGACATGGGGATCAACTTGCGACCATAAATGCCAAGGGAAAATACCAGAAAGCTCTGTGTCCAGGTCTGCTCCTGTATATTAAAATGCCATTTTAATTAAATCTACAAAACACAGACTGACAAAATGCGTTCAACGGCAAGTCAAAGTTGTGTTTATTTCAAAACAGTTATAGAAAGAGTGCATTATAAATGCAATGAGTTGTACGGTCCAAATTGAATTATATGGTTGGTAACTGCATCTGTTTTTTGTTTTGATTCATAAGCACATGAATTTAAAACTTCTTTTAAAACTTCCATCAGCAGCTTATTCCTCTAGGTGACACATTTGCATATAAATAATAAAGTCAGAATAAAAACCTAAAGATCTTAAATCCCCCGTTTTATTTTCTATAAATCTTGAGGAATATGCTATAAATTGTGTTTTCTTTTGCTTTTTGCTGTGTATCACTTTAATGGGCTGCTGTGAGGCATCACCTCTGCTCTCCTGTTATATGTAATGGCTGTTGCCTTCACATCTGCCCAGAGTGACTTTTTATTTCACTGCTTAAACCTCTGCCTGCTCACCAAACCATGTTAGTCGGTATCAGAAGAAACTAGGCGTTGACCAGACAGTAGTTCATCCACCGAGCCTTGAAATTACCTCCCCTGTGCCCTGGCAAGCCCTGCTGGGCAGTGCACATGTGCATACTGGGTCTGTTGGGTTTCCTTATCACAGCACGGCTGCAACTGGCGCACACTGACAAGAACATGATGCTTGGCATTCATTGTGAAGTTATAAGGTATTTACAGTATTTTTGCCCAGTTTAGAATTTTCATTGGGCCTATAGTTTAGGAGAGCATTTTAGGTATTGACTGGAAAATCTAATGAAGGGATGGTTTGAGAAACGTTGGCTAGCTTACACTTACCATAACCCTTGGGCTAATTTGGTCCAACTGCGCACATCTGCAATGTTTCAATGCTCGCATATGAGGGCTAATGATGAGGGTTGATTCATTATGGTGTACCAGCTGGCATGGTAAACATGGTAAAGTAGGATGACCCATCCACTTGATGTGAAGGTGAGAGAATCATATACCTACAAACAGAAAATATGGAAATTAATTGTGGCGCCATCTACTAATACACCACTTTCATTTTTCACCCAAAACTGTAGATTACAAGTCATCCAGTTCAAAATACTACACAGATTTAATTTCACCCAGGGTAGACTTCACCTGATGGGTCAAGATGAACCTCAATCGTGTCAGCATTGCTCAACAACAAACACAATCATCTACATCCACTCAATTGGGCACTGTCAACAAGTACACCGATTTTGGAACACAATAATGTCACATCCTGTGCCACACGATCCCTTTATCCTCCACTGTTTTTCTCTTATATGAGACCTGCGTGGCCTTAACCTCCCACCCCATAAAATAAGCTGCTCCATACTAGCACAAAAAAGTATCCTACAAAACTACAATTGACTACAAATGCATGGAGAACTTTACCATGTCCCTCAGTCAACATCCACTAGAATTCAGTAACATATCATGACCTACATTAATATAAACCACATAATTTAGATAGTAATATCCTTAATATCCTCAGTTAGCAGTGCCATCACATCTCTATTAATACTTAATATCACCTCTTCTTTATTCTCCATCTCACCTCATACATGCTGACTTGTGAATTATCTTTTAAATGTCTGTCTCTGTCTGTCAGTGTGCTTAGCTGAATGTCCCCATCTTTGTGTTTCCTCCTTTCCCCCTATTTTATTCATTCTTTTATTCTCCATTTAGCTCTATATATTGTATTCAATTTCAGTGTCCCCCAAACCGCATGGTACATGGGCTAGGGTATCTGGAAAATAATCTGGGGATCTGTATCCTGACGTGGGAACTAGGAGAGGGGAAAAAATACATATTTCTAGAATAACCATTACTAAAATCACAACGTATTTTTATTTTTACCCAGTCAAGTCAATACCACCTCCATCATTTTCTATTATATAGCAGACATTGCTTCACCTTCCATAATTAAATTTCTCTTTTTCTTTTACTTTGACTGAAATATAGTTTACTTCTATCCCCTCAAATGTAATAGTTCGCAAACCAAAATGTCCCATTTGTAATGTCTGTGGTCTATGTGTTCAAAGGATGTGAAATTAATTAAATTCTGATCAGATCAGCATCATGCAAGAAGCCTAAAATAGTTTACTTTTGAAATGTCATCTCAAAGCAATATTTCCTTCCATTGTCAAATGTCATTAATTCGTGAAGTCATGTATCATTGCAAGCTAATGGTGCAGCTGATAAACAAATTACCTCTGCAAGGTCATGTTAACCAGCCTTGGAAATGGCTAGTAATTTGTTAGTTTGTTAGAGTTTATTTGTAAGCTTCAAAATAAAAAATGGCTATGGTTATTTTAGCAAGGGTTACAACATCGACATAATTTGTAATTATAGCACTTATAAGTAAAAAAGAAATGTAGCAGAAAAATGATATTTACTTGATATACATCAATAGGATATGCAGTAGATTAAGCACAAACTTCTGGAACAAGGGCATGGAGAGTTTATGACAGGAACAGGGCTGCAAACAGAATTCTGAATCAATCAGCTCTCCCCATCCAGTTAACCATGTTTTTTTGACACCTCCCTCCGCACCCCCCCCCCCCCCACACAGCAAATGGACATCTCAGTTCTTTTCTCAAATTTTACAGTTCTGTGAATACATTCTATGATTCCATTCAGACTTGTGTGCAGTTGTGTATAATTATAAAATGGCTAGGGCAAATCTTGCAATCTGATTTGTTAATAGCCATGGTAATTACTGTAATTACAGTATGTACAGTGTTCTGCAGGGCCCTTCAAATGAAATTTTTGAGGCCTTATTGACAATTGCACTTCAGATATAATTTTCAGCATTACTGTAAATTGAAAATCCATTAGTGTTGGACTTAATGATGCATATAAAAGCGATTGTCCATTTAAGAAAATATCCATAGTTATTTGATACTTGCTTTAATATATTTTGCTGGATACACATTAGTGTCAATAATGACCAATGTGATGACATTCATTTATGTGTATATACAGTATTTTGTAAAAGTTTTTGCAGTAATTACAGAAACATACATAATGTCCAAATGATAATAGTGATGACTGCCAAATAACACTAAGTACATATAAAAGTACTTGCAATAAGGATTTTGACTACCATTTAACAGTCAAAATGAACTACTCACCTTTTTGAAGTGAAGGTCCATCACACAAAAAAATTTCAAAAGAGTTTAGGAACAGTCACCATAAATGTTACAGTTTTTGGAATTTGCACATTTGGTCAGAAAATATTTAGCCTAGCACTATGAAATTTTACTTCAAACGGATTTGACATTTCAGTTGGCATTAGCTGTTTCAATTACATTCATAGCTTCATCGAGTCAGATGAAATCAAAACCAAAGTACATGTTACATTGTAGTACAAGTACAAGTAGATGTTACATTCATACCACCTAGACGGTATGATTGTAACAAAGGTACGGGATAATTGTAACAGTGAATGAAAATGCCCTATAATGTGCATACACAGGTTTATTCTGCGCATACTAATGTTAATCAAGGATTAGCTGTTACATTTTTACAGATGGGAACATCATGTTTTTAGTCACCTATTATCTAATTCCCATTAGAATACACTCCAAAAACCATAGTAACTTTTCAAGGACAGATAACTTTTTAAAAATGATGTGTGATTTGATTTATTGTACATACAAATAAAGCCTCATACCCAAAAGGTTCCATAATTTTAGGCTATGGAAATCCTGCTCTCAATGCCAGCACTAAGTTGTACGCTAAGTTGTGCTTAACAAGCAGAGGCCTTGAAAGGCAAAGTAAAAATGATTATTTACAAGATATAAGATGTTTTCCAATGCTGACTGCAGGGCTACCATACTTTCCCCTTTCCAAAGGAAAATAATCGCCTCTCTATCCATCCCATGCCTTATCATCAAGAGAAGGGCATTGGGTGTTGTTATGTACATGACATCTCATATTATAGCCTCCATTTCAGAAGGGTGGATACCAGACACTTTGGCTGTGTTTGAATAGTTTAAAAAATGCATCTTTCCTTTGGTGTCCCCTGTGTGACCTGGAAGGACTCATGTGCTGTCAGGAAAGAGAATATGACAATTTTTTGATAAATAGAGGAGGAAACATCTGCTCTCATTTACCTCTGTTAGAGCAATGCTTTGTGCTAAACATGACTTTGCTTCTAAGAAGTAAGGAGGAGGAAAGGAATGAAGATAGGATACATTTCGTAAATGTAAATCACAGCAACTACAGGTCACGTACAGCTCTATGTACAGAAATATGTGATGATGTGAAGAATTAGTGTGTAGCAATGGAAAGATATAGGCAAACAAGTAAATGAAGAGAGACTAATAATATTAACCAAATCTGTCATTAAACAAAATGAGAGTTCTTATGCCACTTTTTAAACACCAATTACATAATGATATTGTTACAAATAGCTGTTTATAATTAATCCAAGTCAAATCCTAATGGAAATAAAGCACATATGTGCTGGTGGTTTTGCTGTCACGTCTGAAGATGTTGCCTCAAAATGAAACTTCCCACTGCAATAAACGACAATGCCCAAATTCTTATGAAAACTTTCCTCTGCTAAAGATTTTTCCTCTTTCCTTGTCAAGGAAATAAAGCAAGGTAAGGAAATGAGAAACATTTCAAAGAATTTGGATGCAGCTCCTCAGGGTTGAAAAGATGCGCCCCCTCCCCTGACCACTGAGGGAGCACTAAAAAGCTAGTTTAACATCAGCATTGACCAACAGTTCAGGTTCTAAAGTGAGGATTTTGTCTTAACCCGGCCAAATTACAACAAAATGGTTGAGAGGATAAATGTTGAAGTACTCCTTGGCTGCATCCCAAACTCTCTATTCTGCTTGTGATCTCAGAAGATTTCTTCTCTAAGTCCAGGAAAAGACACGCCAAGCCCTTTTTTTATGAATCCTGCACTTTCTCAAGTGCACATTGTCTAGTTGGCGAAGGCAAGTGCTTCTGAAACTTTCTGAGTCTCTGACCTACTTCACGAGAAAGTACATTTTCTTTCACCAGCTCTTGTTAAAATAGAATTAAATAAGAATTAGAATTAAAATAAAGCCTAATTTAAATTCAAGATAATCATGGTAACAAATCTAATGTAAGCTATGACTAGCATAGCACCAACAAAAATCTTATTTAATTATTTCCAAATGAATATGCAAATAATGGAAAGTGATATACAGTTAAATGCAAAAGGCGTAAGACAGTGACACAATTTTAGTTGTTTTGGCTCTCTATCCATTGAATTTTGGATTGTAAATGACACAATGAATATGAAAGTGCAGACTTTCAGATTTAGTTTGCTGCCCTTTTATACATAGTCCCCCCATTTTGGGAGACCAAAGGTAAATTAACATAATCTTAAATATAGTGTTCAAATGTAGCACTTAGTTGCAAATCCTTTGCATTCAATGACTGGCTGCCTTTGTGGATACACAATATATTTTACCATATGATGGAGGCCGTTACATTTTAATCGAATTCATTTTGTTGTCAAAAATAGAGCTTTGGTGGTGCAGATAAGGAGGGCTCTGAAAACCCCCTTAAATTGAAAGCGCCAAAAAAATCAGTTTAATTCCACTGAATGATTGGAAGCCAGTTGAAGTCATCTCTCTTTTGCTGGGTTGCTATGATTTGCAAGACCGCTCTCTAGATCACAAATACCAATAAACGTTTATCTAGCGCACAATCTTTCGGGCGGAGAGTCTTTCAAATGGAGCCTCAAGGTATTATTCATCCAAGGCCACAAAGGCACAGATGGGGGATGGAAATTGAAAAGAAACACTTTCCATAAAGAGAATTCTTTATTTTTTCCAGAGACATTTCAAACCCCATTAGTTTTACAAATTGAGTTGGAGGTGCTTTGAACTTACTGCAACTCTGTGTCAACTTTGCGTTCCAACTATTTATTACAGTGGAGGTAGCCAGTGTAAAACTGTGAATGTTGCATAATGTAAATGGGCTTCAATGTAATGTAATTGGCTTCAGATGGAATGTGTTACTCATGCACATGCCTAAGAAACACAACAAAAACACCTTTAAGGTTGTTTAATGTGTTCCATCTTATTTTTTTTAGTTTTCAGGATTTAAAGTATGGTCATCATCTGACACTAAATACAAAAAAAACAAGCAAATGAACAGCAAAACTTTAGGTACCCCAAAGAAATGTAAATGCATCGAGACTGTAACGTGGTAACTTATTTGGTACTAGTGTACCTATACGGCCATTTTCTGTAGAATGGTCATATAGGCTAAGCTCGACATGATTACAGACAAAGAAAAGAGAAAGCATATTAACCATGATCGAGATGAGTTTTCTTATTGGATGATATGACAGATAGCACCACAAAACATAACATTTTCTCTTTTCAAGTATCTCAAATGCAAGGGCCTGTTAATGAAGGTACTACTTAACAGTAGTGTAGGGCTACTTATCTGCAAAGTTTGGGGGGGGGGGGGGGGGGGGGCAGAGATAAAACTCTGACTCTGAGCTCACTAGTTTTAGAAAACTTGTGTGCTAGCTATCTAGCTAATTAGGTATCTGTATCTGGCTATGTAGCTGGGTGGCATAATAAATCGGTGAGAGTTGGCTAAAACATGGGATGACAAACATATACACTGTAAAATTGCTTGTCAGAGTTCATTGCATCTGATTTGAATTACTTTTGGGCTGATATATGTATAAGTATATGTAGCTGCCTAATGATGTGCCTTCAGTATGCCCTAAAATGCTTCTCTGCTGCCAGTGGCAACAGACATTCCCACTTTTTTTCCCACATCTTCTTTTGCCAAACGCATGATGAGGTTATATAGTTTTTGAAGAGTAGAAGTTCCAACAGAAGCCCACTACTGGAATCTGACTACATCCCAAACAATGCAAACCATAGGTGTGGAATATAAATCAGAAGAAAAGAATCAAGTGTGAGCAAAGCTGAAGAGAGATTCAGTATGAAGGCTTTTCATTAGTTTTTCCACACAAAGCCCCCTGCAGTTTTTTTTTTTTTTTTGGTAACCACTTTGAGACATTTCATTCAAATATGGGCTCAGAAGCATTTCTTCTTTGAAGTGGAACAAAAGTCATCAAGAGAGCTGCTCCACTTGAGTCCTGGTTTCCTTGGTATTATTTTAAATAAATCATCAAACCTTGTCGACAATTCTCAGGGCTTCTACCATTTTGTACAGAGTTTCAATAATGCGCTTCAGTGGTTTCTCCCTTGAAATCTTTTCACAAAGGAACCAATGTTCCATTTGTACATACAACCTACTTAAAAGCCCCAGCGATTAACAAATGCCCTGAACACTACTGGGAAGAACAAATATTAAGGCTTGTTACATATATAGTTCCAGATTAAAACTGCCAACTGAATGATGGATGGTTATATGGCCATGAAAATAATGTATTATAATGAACCGTGTAAGGCAAAGGGACTCAAAACACAGCTGGCGACATGGACTGCCTGTAGTTAAGTTTCAGGCATAAAAGAACCACCATAAAGACATGGGTAAACAATCTGTACAAAATTAAACACATTAACACGCCAATAAAAGATTTGATACACCACGATAGAGAGAACGGAGTACCACATATCCTAACCACTTCAAGCATGTGTGTTTTTTTTCTTGTAACAAAAGAGTCACTATAGCACAGCCTACTGTGATTTGTGGCAAAAAGGAACAATTTATTCACACAGCCTGCTGTGATTTGTGGCAAAAAAAGAACAGTTTATTCGCTAAACAAATAGTCCTCTCCACCTGGTGGTACTATGGAGAATAACCACTCCACACAAATCAATTAAAAAGTGATCCAGATCCAAAAGTACAAATGCAAGCATTTAAAATTACCCAGATTCTTGCCAACATCTCAATTTTTTGGGGAACTGAGGCAGCCAGCATGGGAGGGCATTTTTATGCTGCCTCTCTGATCAGGAAATGAGCAGCAGCTGCTCTAATGACTGATTAAAGTCAGCTGCAGCTGTGCCTGTGAGTATGGGCCACTGCTGCCCACGGTCCTGACACAGTGATGGGATAATAATCTCCCGGGGTTCCAGTGGTGCCCAACAGACAGCGGTTCAGACACAAGAGCAGCCCTCAGCTCCCAAATTGCACTTTCTGGCACCTCAGTCACGCAACACACCACTAAGTGCAATGAGGCTTTTATGTTTTGTTGTTACTGCTATCCAAATGTCCACGGTGCTCTTGGCAGCTACTGCCGAAATAAACTTTTAATTTGCTACATATATGAAATTAGAGAGACGAAGCGATGACACATCTGTTTCCTTAGCAAGGCTGCTGAGGCCTTTGTCACCATAGAAATGCTATAATAATGCCCTCACCAGACGCATTCTGAATGACATTTCCAGGTATCAATTCCTCACACAAAAGCATTAAAATATAAAAATGTACTTTAGCATCAACTGTGAAAATAACTGATATGGGTGTACATACTGTTCTGCCTCCCACCTTATCAATCTGCCATGTTTGCATAATAGTTTATAATAGGTCATATGTCAGGGATGGTTCTACCATCCATCCATTATCTATACCCACTTCTTTATGTTCAGGGTCACAGGGGTGAGTGTACCTCATAATATAAATGTGCTTGCATAAAATGTACATGTAAACAGTATAAAGCAACCATACTGCTAATATTAATTCTGCTTAACTTCATTCTGTTTCCTGTTATACTTATTGCTTGATTACTGTATAATTATGTTTCATTTTTGTACTTTTCTAATCCATAGAGTGATTCTCTGACACACTGCATATTATATAATTTCCAAAGCATGTCATTTTCAGTGATATTAGATGGAATGAAAGGTGCAGAAATGACAAATGACTGAATAAACCTTATGACTGAATGAACCTTATCTTATTTATATACCACTTTTTACAGTTACTCAGCACATGTACTGCTAACTACACCTGTTCAATCTGGTAACTTCATGGGAAGGTTTCACTTTTCATCAATGCATTTCAAGCATGGAAAAAAAGTCATGACTAATGCAGATCACATCCTACTCTCTCAAGAAAAGGAAATGTCATAATAAACTGCAGGAAAAGAGCAAATTTTACTTTGCAGAGCTAATAAAAATTCATGTTGCACAGCATGATGATATTAGAGGGTCCAGGCTGTAAAACATAATGCCACTGTGTCAGTTGCCAAGATATACTAAATACTGTGGAGAACTTACACATACTGACAAAAATATGTTCCTATTTCCCGAGACCTAATCTCTTAAGGCACAATTTGTTCTGCGTTCTCATCCTGAAACATCTGCAAGGACAGAAAAAAGTGATGGATCTGGCTAACAATAAAACCATATAATTAAGCTTTTGTGTTATGCATTGTCAAGTTTAATTGCGAGCTAATTCAAAAATAACATTTTATCACAATTTTCAAACTTCAGTTTAAATGAGGGAAAGTTTTACTTGTGTGCTTTTAATAATGCATCAGTTAAATAATTCATGTTTAAGTGCCCCGCAGCCTGTTTGAGTTTTGTTAATAATAATCATTGCAGGAATATAGTGTGACTCATTTATCTGTTTGTAACATGCTCTCAATATTGTTATTTAAATGACTCAAGTTAATAATTTGCCAACCATTTAAATTTTAAAATAGTCTGACCTCAAGTGAATTATATTGGAAAATTAATTTTCAAATAGTAAGAAACTTCAATACTTAGTTTTGCAATAAATAATCATACATTACATGTAATATATATCTCCTCCTGAACATGCTTGTGATGGGATAGGTTCAGAAATTAATTAAAAAATTCTTGCTGCAAAGTTTCTGGGTCTTCAAAAAAGTATTATTTTTAGGGGGTATACTGGTAGTAACTTATGTGCCTGAATGTTAACATAACATAGTAACATACCCTGAGGGTAACAGAACAACATGTATAAATACATTTAAGCATAAAATAGAATAAATTTCAATACTTAATGGCAATGAAAGTGGAGGCCAGTTCTTAATTTCGTAAGGTGATGCATCAGCTCGTCAGCTGGTCCAAGGTCCGTGGCAGTTGCGCAGAGACCTGGGAAGCTTCTTATTTGAAGTTGGGGTCGCGACAGTTTCCAGTCAAGACGACTTGGGATGTGCACAAATCTTTCAATGGGTCTAGCTGCAAAGGAGATATTGAAGGAAAAGTTTGTAGATACTGTACTTGTTCCTCAAAACAGTAGGGATGGTGCCAAATACAAATACCATATTTGGCAACACTCAAATAATGCGTTCTCTCCAAATGTTTTGTTCTCTGGAATTTGACCAATATTATCTTTTTTTTACAACCTCTTTCAGGCAATTCGCTCAGACATCAGCACCAAGTTTGTCAGTTAGTCACACACATATACACATGCAGAGAGAGAGTTTCCCTTAACGCTAGATAGGCAATAGCGACACCATCGGACCTTAAAATTTTAAATGACTCCAAGGCGGTAATGCTATATCCTCCTCCTTCCACAACTTTCCTAAGTATTTGGTCTTTTAATAACTGTGTCTTTAAAATGAATAAAGTAAAGAAGTAATCGAGTAAAGAAATACAGGCAGTTTGTGCCATTGTTTTTCACAAAACCCCCAACAAGACAACAGGTGCTTTTACCAAGGTTCAAAAGTGTTGCTGTCTACTCCGGCATGCTATCCAAGTGAGTGACCAACGCTTTGAAACAAATTTCCCAATCAAGTGCTATCAAAACTAATTTCATACATATAATCACTTGAAACTCTGTGCTGATAGGCCTTGATGGACCGCAGACTGATGTTAGTGTTCGGGCTGATCAATTTAATTTCCTCCCTTTTGAGGCTTTTGGCAACCCCAAACATTTAACTTTAAACATAAGGTTTTGTGATTGGCTTGTGCAGGTTTAATATAATTAAATTTTAATATAAAAACACCAAGGGTAGTCTTGGGCCTTGGGCTATCATTCCAGCTCAAATGTTAATTGCTTATCTGAATTCAATGCATGCTGTGCATGTCAAATCCACAAAGCTTAGTCTGAAGTAATTCTTAAATGTGAGGTACCATAAGGATCTTCTGGTCTCCAATCCTGAAAGAATGCAATTGCACTGAAAGCTATGCTGGTGTGACAATTTGTCAGTGCCCTGCCAAGTCCAGCATTAGAGACTGTCCCATGGAGTCATGTCTATTTCCCCATTTTGTCACGCTGTAATTTGAGGCGATGGGAGAGCAGTCCTGGCGACAAATTTATACTGAGGTGATAAGACTGAACCTGTCTGCTAATACATTCGTACAAGCATGAAGCTTTATCCAATTAATTAATGAACTGGCATTAGTATCTCCTGTCAAGGCTGTGCACAACGCTGCCCACTCTCACTAATTGTCAAGTGAGCAAATGCATACATTTTGGAAAGCAGCGATGACACTGTCAGACATCAGCATGTCAGGTTTTATATCCTATGCACACAAGTGGTTTTCAACAAATGAATAAGCAAATGCATAGCCTGCAGCTCGACTCTGTCATCAAAATGGTACACAGTTCAGAGCTAAAATAATAAAAAAAAAGATTTTCTGACAATAGTTTTCTCACAATATTGTATGAATATAAATTTTGCATATACAGCAACACACGTGTTAATGTTACAGATAAAGTTTGGTGAGTTTTTGTGCTCAGAAGTCACTCACGTGACAGAACTCCACATGCATTCCTCGATCCAGATTGGCAGGTGGTTTTGGGCACCTGAACATTTGATTAGCCCATTGTATTGCAGCTGTCAATCACATGCTGATGGATAAACCATTTGCTACCGTTTTAGTGTTTAAGCTTACTAAATAAGGTTCCCCCCTTTTCTGTTCAAAGGGGGTGTTCCTGCCCAAACTGGCGCCTAATCGATCAAGTAGTAAGTCCATTACAGGGTCATAAGAGGAAGGGGACAGACACCTCATTATGCCTTAGTTGACCAAAAAGTTAATTGTGAATGTCACTCAGCAGAGGGCTCAGTCTCATGGTCAGGTAGCCAGATTCCGCTAATATCCCAGTGTGTTGTTACAAACCCATATATAACCACCAAAAACAAAAAAAAAAAAAACAAGCAAAAAAAAAACTGTTGAACTTATTTGTGCAATTAAGAGATTGCCACAGCTGTTTTAACAGATACTAACAGATATCAAATAGCTATTTTGCTTTTTCATTATTGGCATTTATTTAATGCTAGTTGTCTAGCAGAAATAGATAAATGGAATTTAAGTACAATTAGATTATTCTTAAGTTATTCTTAGGCCACATCTACCAGTTGCATAAAATGTGCATCATCAAGATTGACCAGGCCTCGGCCTGGGTGTTTAGTAGTAAAAGATTGTGACGTTACATGCCACAGCCAAAGGCACATAAAGCTCATGATTTGAGATTTATGTGCCATCTGCATGCACAGAGACAGAATTCCCTACCTATTAATTGAATGGAAATTAATATATCAAATTAGCAGTATATGTATTTGGCTTGGCAGTTGTAACAGACAGTTGTGCATTCACCCTTTAGTTGTTCCGCACAGTGACCAATATGTCACGTGATGCTTATTATATATTAAATTTGGCCTGGTACCCCTTGAAAAAGAGATGACAATCTCAAAGTAGAATATTAAAAATATAAATATGCAATATAAATAATTAATAATATAATTAATATTAGCATATGTTAATATATTAAATAATACTTTTTATATCTATATTAAAGCTAAATGAATATTATTGGGTCAGAAATAACTAACAAAAATGCCCAAAACTAATTTTAAAATTTTTATAAGCCATTAAATTAATCGCATATATGCAGTAACCTTTGAACTGTTACCAGTAATGCTGAATGCACACCTTCTATAGGAGAACATAGAATCTGTAAAATTTCAGACATTTATATTTTTTTCTCATATTCATTCACACATAAATTTGAGTCAGTGCATTGTGAAAGAACCCTTTCCATTGAGATTTATCCTTGAAATATTTAGTGGATACAAAGTACAGTGTGTGCCACCGGTGTGTTTTGGCTCCATGAGTTGTAAAAATGTCACCTTTATTTATCAGTTTATTTAGCACCATTTTTAATCACTTTCAAATGTGGGAATTGAATGGGAGGCTATAATGGAGTGACATACAGCAAAAATAATGAGTAGTGAGATTTGAAATATGTTGATATGAAATAGCAGATGAAAGTATTTTTAAAATAACCTAATTTTGTTACTTTAGAGACTTGTACCCTTGTACCAACAACTTCTTAAATGTGTCCTGAATTGTGTAAATGATTGCATTCCTTTGAGTGCTTATCACTGAATATTACGGTACCTACTGTGATTCCTTGAAGTTAAGGACTGGTAAAGGTTAGCCTAAATGTTTCCCAGGTCACATATTTGGAAGAAAAACCTATGGATCCCTAAATTTGGGCTGGCAGTAACAATAATGCACAAAGACACTTCTGGAATTTTGTGTGAAAATAATACTTTTTTTCTGAGGTTAGTTTTTAATACTATTTCAGTTTAGTATATGTATAGTTTATGTATATATAATTGTCTTTACAATGTTTGGTGCTGGGACATTTAGGGGTTTGTGGTCTAAAGCACGGAAATACACTAAAAATAAACTCGTGCAGTGGTGTTATGAACAAATTCATTTTATAGCGTTTATTCAGAATTGTATAGATAAATATCTGTGTTTATATTGTGCTGGTATATCTTTCCTTGTACATAGTAGTCTCTGGCTAGTTCCAAATAAAAATAAGATTAAAATTATTATATATTAAATTATCATTTAATAAAGAAGAGTAGGGTCATATACACACATAAAACCTCTGGAGGCATATTCATGTACAAACTGCCCTATAGTTTCTTGAAGTGTTTTTTCTTGCTTTTGACCACAAATATCCAAATGCCCTTATAGCAGCCATTTTATCATCAGAAGATTGCATAGCATTTGGAATGCACCAAAGAAATTGTTTTTCTTCTGTTGAGAATATACAAAGACACTTTAATAAAAAAAAAAACGCAACATCACACTCAAGATACAGTACAGACAGTATCTAAAATTGTTCTTATACACTGTAAAAAAAAAAAAAATGCAACTAAGTAGCCAGTAATATAATGTGGCAATTATTATTTTTAAATACTGTAAGTTTGACCATTTAATGTCGTTTATAATAATACATAATAACCACCAATGTATGGCAACCACCTGGGTGATGCACGGCTGCTATTCTGCATGCCCACAACATATCAAATGAAGTGGAGAGGGAGAAAACTGGTAAGGAATGAAGCCAAAGAAGACCTCACAGAATAAATTTGCAGGCATTTGGTTGTACTTGAGCAGATAAAATGCTTCTGTGCACTTCAGAATTCATTCTGCTGCTGCTATCAGCAGTTACATCATCAATGAAGACAGGTGAGCCAGTATATGTGGCAGTCAAGCATACCCAAACCATAACACCCCCCACCACCATGTTTCACCAATGAGGGGTGCTGCTTTGGATCTTGGGCAGTTGCCATTAGACTCCACAACTTGCTCTTGCCATCACTGTTATACAAGTGAATCTTGGTCTCATTTATCCACAAGACCTCTTTCCAGAACTTTGCAGTGTAACAGTGCTCATCCACCTAAACACCTGACCCATAGGAAAACAATGTGTAAAACATTGTTAGGAAAACATTCTGGTTTCAATGATTATAAGATGTGAAAATGATTTGTCATTTATAGGAAAATAAATATAAATACTTCCCAGAAATATTATAGATGTAGAGTGATAATGTATTAATGACAAAAGAAAAAATAGTACACAGTATGGGTTCGCTTCCATACATGTATTGCATAGAAAATACAATTTTGTGTGCCATGTGACCTTCCTTTGATAAATTTCATAATAAAATTTCTTAATTTCTTGCAACAGAAAAGTAAAACAGCTGTTCGAACCAGACACATTTAGATTCTTTGTCTCTCCGACAAACGGTCAGCTCTGTGCAACATGCTGAGGTCAAGTGCCAATTCCCTGCAACAGTCCCTCTTTCTAAAGCTCAGAGAAGGCTTTGAAATGCTAGCCACATGATCCCAAGGATCACCCCTGTTTTTGCCAGCATATTAATTGAAATCATGTTGGCCTTGCAGAGACGTTGCTCTGTGAATTCTCAAAGTCTCCACCCATAAATGTTTAATGACATCAAGGTAAACAAAAACAGCGGTGCAGAAAAAGGTCCCTTAAAATGGAAATGATGCTCACGTTGGATAAGCTCATTAGAATTCTTATCATGTGCCGCTTTCCGCCCACACTTTGTTGCTCTCTCTACATTCTAATCTGCTTATCTTTCATAAACAGCAATTTCCAACTGAGCCATCATGGATAAACTGGGAAATCAGAGCACATTTATAATCAGCGATGATCGGATGCTTACAGTTATCTGCAACACTGTAGCGGTCTTTAGTGCAGTGCGGATAGCGATTTGTAAATGGTTTTTAGATTGCAATTAAAATCATTAATTCTTCAAGATGTAAAAAGGCTTTATCCATGCGAACGTGTTGGAAATAATATCTCATACAGTACTGTACATGCGATATCCCCAAGAGATTCACACCCTAATAAATTATATATCTCACAGGGGCATTTCCAAGTCATTCTGAACTCAAGGGTCATTTGGAAACTGCCGAGCAGTTAACACTGAAACAGCTGAGGCTGTCAATTTGACCCCATGCATTTCTGAAATATTCTGCTACCGTGAAAAATGTGCACTGTATCTAATACCGCACCTTAGTTATACCAATAAATTAAAAATACCAATTAGATGTATTTTTATGAATACATCAGTTTATAGTACACATCAGTTTTTTACCTATAAAATGTGTGGCCAACAATATACATATTGTACACAGCAACTAGTGGTACATTGCTGCACCGTTACAAATACACCATGTTTTCACTGGGAATATATATCTGAATCAGAGAACAATGCTGTCTTGCAGAAACAAAAAATTAGTAAATACATATCTCTGGGGCAACAAATTCCACACAGATTCCAAATTGAATTTAGTTTCTTAAGGTGATGGGCTGATGGGTAAATAAATCCATGCAAACCAACTATCTGTACAGGCCTACTTTTACAGTTTGTCTCATTCCTGTAATCCCCCAGTGTGGAACAGTATTGTAATCTTGCTCTATGCTGTGGCTCACAGAGCTGGGTCTCTCCGTCTTTATTACTTTTGCTAGTTTCGGCTGACAGGAAGCATATTTACATGAGACTCCATTTTGCATTTCACTCATCATTGTTCCTCTCTGCTTCACTAACCACCACCAAGTCTTAGCATACATTTTTGATGGCAGTTTTCCAGTAAAGGAAAGTGGATTATATTCATATTTGGGCCAATCTGTGTGGTTCAAGGTACCCTTCTGCGCTCTGGCTGCCTGAGACGCTAAATCCACGGTCACTCATTTGTCAAGCAGGATGATCTAATAAGTAACAAGGTTACATTCATTTTAGGTTGTGCTGGCATTTGTATCCATTTTGTTAAAGTTGTGCCCAGTACGTTGCACCATCCCCTTGAAGTATGAGGGGTGTGTACATTGTGTTTAAATAAGAAATGTAGAGAAAAATATTACTTTCTCTCTTTCATAGAAGGAACTGCTTTGCCCCACCTTCTCATTTTAATATTAAAGATTCCACTACCGGTGTTTTATAAAGATTCTCACATTGCTGTATTTGAAATCCTTTTAAGAATGTACTTTCCTCAACAAAGACATAACTCCAAGACAAACTATCTAGTGTATTTGCATATACTGCCATTGCCTATGAGTAGGGGTACCACTGTATCTATGGCAAATGACCCAAAGTGATTTCAACTTGCACGACCATCTAAACCCCTTTTCAGTCACTGTAGGAATTTTATTGTCATAATCACCTGACTAATTACACAATTAGTGGTCAGTTAGAAATGGTAGGAATATTCCCTGAAAACAACTTCTGCAGAAGTACATGCAGCTGGCTGCTGACTAGTATAAAGAAAAGATGGTCACAGACGAGTCAGCAGATGGTACACAAAATCACATTTTGCACATTTTATCTGTTTGCAAGGAAAATCAATTTGAATTAAAGGTTATTCTTGCTCACACCGTGCACCTTGACACCATAAGTTGCAGCTCAGTTGAGGACAGTATTGCACAGTGCCTACTGAACTTTGAGATTCCATAGGCTGACCAGGCATCCTCTTTTCCCCGGACATTTCTTCTTTGTGGGACTGAAAATATTCATCCAGGTAGGATTTCGAAAATCCTACAAATGTCAGTTTGGCTTGTTCCATAGACCATAAATAAACAAATAGCCTAACAATATGTTCATAATACCCACCTGCCCCTGTTCTGTTTTTCTATCCAATATATGGTCACCACAGGGTTCTATAATGTAGCTGCCTCTGTTTTTTATAATGGTAAATGGACTGCATTTGTACCTTGCATTATAAAATAGTTCTATTTTATAATGCAAGGTACAGCACCATGAAAAGTATTTGCCCCTTCCTGTAATCCTCTGTTATTGCATATTTGTCACACTGAATGGTTTCAAATCATTCAGAAAATGTAATATTAGACAAAGGGAAGCGGAGTAAACACAAAACATTTTAAAAATTATTATTACATTTATTTAATGAAAAAATGTTATCAAGTACCCAGACCACTCACCTGAAAAATAATTGCCTTCTTAGTTACTCAATCAACCAATTAACCCAATTTAATTGATCATTCGATTTAGCTGATTGAACAGATACAGGCTTGATTGCAACCAGCACTGTTACAAGCACATTATGCCACAATCAAAGGAAATTCCAAAAGACATGAGGAAAAAAAGTTGTTGAAATATATCAGTCTGGAAAGCGTTACAGAACACTTGTAACAGTGGTGAATCTTCCCAGGAGTGGCCAGCTTGAATTTCCCCAAGGGCACAGTGACAATTCATCCAATAAGTTATAAAAGATTCCATCCAAAGAAATGCAGGCCTCTATACCTCAGCTAAGGTCAATGTTCCAGAGACTGGGAAAAAGTGTGATTCATGGGAGAGTAGAAAGGTGGGAAGTTGTCTCACATTTGGATGATCCCCAAGCCTTTTTGTTCTATGGTAAAATGAGTCAAAAGTAGAACTTCTTGAATGACACAGGTACCATTATGTCTGGTGTAAAGCGAATACAGCGTTACACAGAAAGAATATCATACCAACAGTCAAACATGGTGGCAGTTGTGTGATGGTGTGGGTGTGCTTTGCTGCCTTCGGACCTGGATGACTTGGTATTATTGAAAGAACCATGAATTCTGCTCTGTACCAGAAAACTCTTAAGGAGAATGTCTGGTATTCTGTCCATAAGCTGAAGCAGAAAATAATTGGGTTATGCAGCAAGACAATGATCCAAATTACAAAAGCAAGTTCACATCTGATTGGATGCAAAGAAACTAAATTAAAGTTTACAGTCAAATACTTTCACAGCATTGTACATGCTGGAAACATGCAATGAGTCCCTCAAAGGCTTAATGCCAAATGCAGTTCATTTAACATGTAATTCTCACATTGTGACACTCCAGTAAAAAGTTCACAATGTCTCTCTCCAATAATTACCATTGATATATTCATGCCTTCATATGCTGTATTGAAATGTCTTAAAATGACAGACACACACATCTTAATTACCCTCAATAATTAAATTTAGCTAAAGAAATACATTGGTGTTGTGTTGTGAAAGATTACATTGGCATAACATTGCCGTTAACCCAAAAATAAAATGATAGACAAGCCTCTACAAAAAAGTTGATGGTCTGACCTAGAGATTATCACATCTTGTCATATCTAATTACTGAAACAAAATATGATGATAACATATTGGATCATTTTTCATTTGCAGTCTTTCATAATGAAAGTGTCTAGGGTCTCACAAATATAAAGAATAATCATCAGAAAGACTGATAATCAGAAGCTATAAGTACAGACTTCAAGGAAAGATGAATACCTTCACAATAATGCATGCAAACCTCTGGCTTTCACTAAGGAGGTGGCATTGTTTGTGGCACATGGGTGCAGATTTGTGGGTGGGAGATTGGATCAAAGATTAGATTAAATTAAATAGATTAAAACAAATAGCATTTTATTCATTGCATCCATACATGGGTGGTTTTCACATGACCTCAACGTTTCACTTCACACCCTCATCCTGTACTCAACCAAAGTCCATAGGTTTTTGGTCACAGTTAGGATTTAATTTTTTATTAAAACAACCCGTTTCTATGTTGAAAACAACGCTAATTGTTTACATATTTCAATTTTTCACATATTTGCTTATAAAATTAATTTCATCTTTCATTTTTTAAAAGCTAATAAGGTTACCTTTAGGGGAGCTGGAGTGGCTAAAAAATTCAGCTAGCTGACTTCATAAGATTTTATCTTAATGTAGCTGACAGAGTGTACTATGACACTACTGTGTCTACTATGTCTAATATACAACTAGCCATGCTGGTAATATCAAATGTACAATCAAAATTCGGTCTTTTCTCTGAGAAATGAACTTAGCTAATTAACATGTTTGTTTTTTTCACCATCAGCTCAATAGTTTGATTGTTAGCTAGTTAGCCATTCCTGTTAATTGTTAATGTACAGGGCTGAAATATTAATGCGCCACTAAATTAAAACCTACCTTGAAATAACGGTTGTTTGCAACAAGAGCTCTATCCAACAGTTCCTCAGAAGGTTCCTGCTCCTAGCTTTAAAATTAAATAAGATTTCTTTAAGAAAAACCACCTAGCCTGGCTGGTATTGGCATCTTAACATAATTACAATGGTGAGTCAGAAGTTCAAAGTAAGGTAAATGGAACATTTGTTTATGTCATGAGCATGGAGAAACATACCAATAATATTGTGCTTTGTTCTTTTTCCCTTTACAGGAATTCAACCACCGGAAAAAAATTAAATTTAAAACTAAAGGAGAATTTAAGCTTTATTTAACATTTCATTAAAAAAGTAAAACACCATGTACTCACACTTTCCTTCTACTTTGCTCCCCCACTGGTCTCAGGACAATTCCCTCTACTTAACCGTTTTTTCTCCTACCAACAGACACACTCCACAGGTAAGCTGCACACGGTACTTACAGTACAGCCTGCAAATAGCTTCCCCGAAGATCAGCGTATCTGAAGCTAAGATTGTGCAACCCCATTTTCACTTTCACAGCACCCACTTAACAAGCACACAGTGAATTTCACTCAAGCCCACTGCAGTGTGCCTTTCCTCTAGGTAGGAAACCCTTTTTGTGCTAGCAAGGAAAAGCAGCTTCACACCCAACCACATACACACGCAGGCAGACACAAAAGAATAAAAACCAACTGGGACACAGCCACAGCTCGCACCACTATGCCAAGCCTAACAACATCCCAAATTAAAGCAAAACCCCCAATGTCAGTTGGAAACAAATTCTGGGCTGCCAGAACTGGGGCCGCGCTCGAATAAATGCTCAGTGGAAGCACATTGGTCCATATTCCTAGGGACTTAGTAGATTTCCCCACCTGCTTAAGCATTTATTGCAAAGTCAAAGCTATGTGTGTTTTCTAAGCAGGCATTCACATTCCCATGCGTATCTCTCCCAATGCTTCCTTGAACACACTGGGAAATGTATATTTGCTGAGGTTAAGCACATCCCAAGGAGTGGAGAAGAATACTGGCCCTGGAATTCCACTTACACCGCATTCCTGGTCACATCTCCGACTCCTCCAGGCACCAATTATGGACTTAAAACACTTTTGAAATCAGCAAGATGCGTGGCGCTGTCTCTAGGGCAGCTGAGGTAGTTCTGGTGCATTTGGGATGAAATATCACCAGAAATGGAAATATACTTTTTTAAAGAATAAGACTTTATAATAAATAATAAATTAAACTTCCTCTACTTTGATAAATGCATGTTTGGGACCATTTTCAATTGGGCAGTTTGAAACAGTAAACTGTTAAAAAGAAGTAGCCGTCACTGTGTTAGAAAAACGGTGCTGATTCACACCGTATATTTCGTTTGATGTCTACGATGGTAGATGATGAGATTTATGGAATATATGCATCACCATTTTCCCTCATGTAATCCCTTTTATAACATTACTTGCTTAGCAGCTACACCATTGGCACAGTAAAAATGTATTTCTTTTCACAGTATGAAGAGAAGCTCTTTTAGAACATTAGGACTGCGGTGCACTATTATGGTATTCAGTTGACCTTCAGCAAGTCTATCTCAAGTATGAATAAGCCCAGTAGTGCATGCATCCATGTTATCAGCCAATGAAGAAGCTCAGTTGTTCAAGTGCATTTAGCCATTTGTGTTTCAACACACAAGCAGCAACACTATCATAAAATATAACCGATTTTTATGGAATTTGAAGGGAAAATCTTTTTTTAAATACAGTACTACTGTTGGGTACACCACTATCCTTACACTGCTTTCCCAGAATAATCTATAGCCCAGTTTGCTCATTGATAGAATGCTTTTTTTGAATCTCTGGCAGAAACCTGCAGAATTTCAAGCTGGTCCACTAAAGCTCCTCGGTGTCAGTGCTTACTGCTATTTCCTTATTTGCTCTGAGGTCCCTGCCATGTATTACAATTAAACTTTTCTTTTAGTTTTTTTCTTTTCCCAGTAAAATGTCCAGTGTTAATTCAACGTAACAGATGAATGAATGAATGAATCATCGCATTTATATAGCACTTTTCCGAATGCGCAAAGTGCTTCACAGTGAGGAGTGGGAACTCACCTCACCTCACCCAATACTAAACAGATCTAGAATGTGGGACCAAAATGTTATCTGATAAGAGTTGAATTAACACTGTTAATTAACCAAATCAGAATCTCATTCCCAAGGCTTGAAAGTGCATCTCATTCGCTGCCTTATTATCTTCATTCAGTTTGGCCAGTTTGAGTTAAAGTAGATTCATCTGATTCTCATGTTAAGGTCAAGGAGTTCTGCTATGTAGTCTTTATACTTTGCAAGACTTGAGCCTGGGGCAAAGACAGATCACACGACTATTGATTTTTTTCAAAAATGTCTTCTCATGTTTTCCAACATAGTTTAAAAAAACGCTTTTAGTTTTTCCATTGGGATAAAAATTTGAAATATTAATTAATGAGTGATTATTTCTGGAGGGGTTTAGTCTGTATCTTGTCATTGAAAGAATGCAGCTTGCAGTGGCAATTTTGAAGGATTTATAAATATGTAAATGTCTGTGTGAAGGTGGAGGTGGAAAGTTCCGCCCCTGGCACGAGGCAGGCAGTAATGGAATTCTACAGTGCAGTACAGTGGTATTGCTTCTTATTGCTATTTGTCTCAAAATTATTCTAGGGAGTAAAATCAGACTTTTTTTTGCACTTTTATAGCAATATTTCTTTTTTTATGATGCAATCAATGTCAAACACTCAGTTTTGAAAGCAGTTTTAAGCGCACATAAAATCACTTGTTCTCTAAGGGAATTTCACAAGAGTTAAATCTGATTGCGGCGGCTACAATAATTCCCCTGATTACCTGCTGGGCCAATGCATTTGTAAGAAACTGCTCAGTAAGTGGGATGGGGCTGCATTATTCATGACCGACAGCAATAAGTGGGCTGGTGCACAACATGCACTTGAGATCCATTTTGCTCCAGTCATAAGAAAATGTTACAAGTCACATTCACTGATATATTGGGGGTGGTCTTTGGATCTCCTCTATTGATTTAAAATGTAACGTATTTATGGTCCAATGAATTAACCACAATTAATTATTTAAAATAGGATTTTTATTTTCTGCATTGCCTGTCCCGAAACATCACTCACCCTTGGCAAAGAACTCCAGAAAAGTCTTTTAATTATATATAGTATAAATTGATGTGTGATGTGTATTTGTGGTAATAAGTGTCTTTATTTGGCAGCAAAAAAAACAGATACTTCAAAGCAATTTGAATATCAATAACACTAATAAGATTCTAGATACATTAGAACCTAGATAACAGTGTTATATTTATAGTACATTGAATTGTATTAATAAACGATACCTTAACATAGCTTTAGCTTTATATTTGAGCTTTTATTTCAAATTAAACTGAATATAATCACAAGTGAAGTGTTTTTAGTATAGTACCTGTGTGTCAAAATGACAATTCTGGCATAATACAAGTAGTATCACATGATCACATTCTGAGCTGTTTGGCCAATCATTGTGAGAATCTGAGGATGGTATGAATAAATTAGACATCACTGACCTATTGTTGCCGTTTTCACAGAGTGCTTCGCTAATTGCTCTTAAAAATACATTACTCCCATGTGTACAATACCACACATCAAATGCTAAATATAAATTCCTGTTTTAAAGGGCATCTTTAAAAAAACTAATTCAAAGAACAGCTTTAATATGACCTGTTTTGTGTTTTGCAAAGGAATCCATCCATTCATTGTCCCCCCTTATTGTTCTCACACTTAACAGAAATGCCAAAAATAACAAAATGAGCTCCCTCAAACGGTGTCAATAGTGAACTGAAAGGTGAAATGTAGCAGCATTTGCCATACTTCCATTATGACATTCAGTTTTCATTGGTGAATCTCAGCTCCAGAGTCAATGCAATAGACTTTGTTTAATTAAAATGCTGTGGGCCCACATTTTTTTTAACATAAGTACAAATGCACCTGGGTACAAGTGGAATGGCTAGTTTCCTCACCTGCAAATTGAATATTCTTTGCCTGCGCCAAGTTTGGTGGGTTCATTTTCTGCAGTAAACCTGTTTACGTCAACATGGGCTGGGTGCCACAATAAGGGGAATGTCGATAAATACATTCAGTGCTGTGCCAAGTTTTGTGCTCAATTATGCATTTGCTTTTTAAACCAACTCAGACCAGGTTTAAATTCAAACACTGCTGCATTGTGCTATTTCGGTGGTGTTATGAATGTGCCGCATATATGAATGCATATGAACACAGATGCAAGGATTATTTTGTTTAGCAATAGAATGGCAGTTATAAAATCTATTATCTTTAGAAATATGAAAGATTTTCATTTTGGCTTTTGGTCTGTCTCCCGTTATCTCAAAAACTAACACTGCTTTAAGGAAATTAATAATTCACATTCTCAGTCCATTAAGGTAAAATAGAAGCAGAAATGTGTGTTCAGTTGAATGATGGGATGAAAATCAAATCAATCCATGAATTTTTGGGAATTTTATGTGTGGTAGTAGGACTGTGCATGGATGTCTGGCTAGACACCAATGTTTTGTCTTGTGACAGCAAATCTCCTGGGAGGGAGAATGGTGCATTGTGGAGCTGTGCCCTGCGTCCAGTGTTCAATAAACCCAAACCAAAGGCCACAAATGGTATCCCCTGCCTCTCCGCTCGTTGCTAAGCTGTAAAGCAAACAGCCATGCAGCGGACTGATGTTCCTTTCAGGGGGTGAACTTGAAGTCATAATAATGAAACAACTTTGGCTTCTCATAATAATAAATTTTTAAGGGAATGGCTGGGTCTGGCAGGTTCCCAAAGTTGGCATCCATGGGCCATAAAATATGAAGTCCAGTCAGACATAAGGATTTGGAAGAAACATCACTTCCCTCTTTTTCAATTTCCTCGTTAATCCCCCAACTTTAGGCAGTGCCTTTGCTGTTGATTTTAAATACCAGGAAACACATTATAATATACAGCAATTTGGTAGTATTTCATTTATAAACATACTGGATTCAGTGTAACATTACAAAAGCACAATTAATCCTTTTCTTAAGATTTGTATTACTGAATGGACCACATGCAGGACATACCTTTGTAACACAAAATTATTTCAGAGCTGTCTGTGAGGAAAAAATTATTCCACATAATAAGGGTATTGTGCAACAATTTATTACTATGAGCTACAGTAAGTTGTCAATTGAAAAATGATTCTTATCCAGAAGTTAAAGATGTGCTGAACATTGCTTAATTGATACCAAGTCTAAACATCTAAGCAAAGGACTCATTTGTTGGCAGGATGTGAGAGTCAAACCTTGGTTTGCCTTATTAATGACCAGATCCAAATTGAACATCAGTTTCACAGGAGCTGTTTCAATCTGACACTACTGTAAGTTCAGCTTTGGTCTCTGCACTAAAACATGCAGGCACAGTGCTGGCTTTATAGAGAGCTGATATGCATTGGGTAAGCCATTTATGACGTGATCTGATGATCCTCTATAAAACTCAGCACACCCTACACGCACAGTGCAATAAAATATGACTTCCTTGTCCTATGGCTATTATCCAACTATGAATTACTGCCATATGACAATGTGAAAAGAAGCCATGTAATATTCATGTTTCAGCCACATTACATTTATTTTATTTTAGCCACTTTTGACAAATATACAAAATTTACACATAAGCCCCTCATACAGTGGTCCAAGACTCGGAGAGCCACTGAATTGCTTTCTGTTTTTTTTCCACTTCAGGTTGTCCACTGCATTGTATGACCACTACACAATTTCTCCAGTAGCAGATATATGAAACAATGAGTATGCACTTGCACTAACACTAACAGCTGCTATTAGTGGTCATGTGTGGCTTGAAACTATGCTTTCAAGGCAGGCAGAGAAGTTTGAATCCAGAGCGGAGGACATGTACGTTTAAACAAAGTACTTTACCTTGTTCAGTTGTTTCATTTTCATTAAATTAACAGCTGTCTAACGGTATCATACTTTAAGCAGAAATTCAAGTTAAGTATTCTGTTACACAGGACTGCAAAGCACAAAATATTTTGTTGGGTGAGCTAGCTTGAGCTAAGATTTTGTTGGTCTAAATGTCATAATGCCGTCAGTCAAACAGAGGCTTCTACTTTATTCGGCTCTGTTGGCTCAAGTCATTCTGTTCTAGAAAAATCACAAGATTTCAAGCATGAGCTATGGCTTTGCCTGTCTCTGTCAACAACAGGAAAGAATGGAATTAAGTTAGGCTGTTTTCCACAGGTTTCGGCAGCATTAAAGGTCGCACAGAGGCCACCAGTTGTCATCAGTGAGAGATATGCCACTTTTCCCATCAGTGCCCTCCTGTTGCACTGTGACCTGTCATTCGTAAAATAGTCAGTCACTGGTTTGCAGGTGTGTACATTGGTGTGTAATTCAGCTGCAGTGCTCCTTGCTAGGGTGTTGGAGGTACAGTGTTGATTCAAGAGATTAATTATAACAAAAATAAATAGTTTTTTCTTTAAAAGCAAAGGGTTATTGCTTTGAACAATGGGCACAGCCAAGAAAGCACATAGCTTTGTTTTATGCATTATAAATTAACACTGGATAAACCTTTGTAGAACCAATGGCAGGAAACTGAACCCTGATTCTGCTTTCTAGAGAGAACCTAGACATTCTAACTATTATTTCCCCATACTTAATTGACATATTGACAGTATAGGTACCAGCCAAATGTACATTTCTGTTGCCATACATTCTGGAAACATGGCATTGTATAATTACATATTGATTGTGTTTGGTCGTTGTGGGATTAAATAGTAACACCAAGAGCCACAGCAGTGACCCCTTCTCAGTCAATCACAAGCATAACTGCACTACAAAGCAGAAATTATGAAACAAACAAAGCATAACAGTATAGCAATAGAAACGCTTAGCCAGTAGATTGTTTTCAGATGTCTGCACTGTATTTCTGAATGTGAAACTTCAATAAATTGCCATTTAAATAATTACAAAAAAACTTCACCTGGTATAATTCTCAGATTTCATGACTTCTCTGTTCCAGGTAAGAAAATCTAGGAAGGAATTAGAAAATCAGTTAGCCTGATTATCAGAACTGTGATTATCCTACATGAAGAGAGGAAAACATCACACAATAAAGGTAATCAGTAAATTACGTGCAATGAAAAAAATAAGGATGTTGGGTGTGCATTAGTCAATCTCTGAAATAGGGTCTGGTAAATTTTGTAAATTTATCTGGAAAAGGTTTGCTGTAATCTGGTTGCTGGCAAGAGATCCCTGCCACTAGTCTTTATCGCTGGATAGTTTGTCATTTCAAGTACCCACCGCAGAGACTTTGTGCCCTCCCCTCCCTCCTGTGTATTGACCGTCCATCTTTGCACAACTCTCCTCAGTCAAGGCTGCTTGCACACCTTCCACGTTCTATAATATTGCATAATACTTCTGGTGATTCTCTCTTTGACAGAAGTGGAAATTGAATATACACTACTGTATGTCAACTAAATTGAAAAAGTGTTTAGACTCTGTGAAGTTCTGTGTTAGCTTGCAAATTATATAATTTTAAGGACTGATCTATAATTTGTGGTTATGGGCCAGCAGCCCATGGCTGCCTTATAGGCTAGCTTGAAAGCAAGGTTGCTATGTAACATTTGCATTGCTTCCTAGCTAGCTACAGTATTTATTAACTTGCTAAACATTGCCAAATGGTGCTAAATACAGAAACTGTAATACTGTAATATAGTCTGTAATTGCAGAAGCATTGTGAATGGCATACTCCTTGTGTCCTGATTCTGCAAAGCAGTTCAAATTTGATTGCCTTTGGAGTCTGTTTTTGGTGTTCGTCCACATGAGGACAAGAGTTGTACCAATGAAAGTCAAAGAAGCCTTTATGAAGCTGAGAAATAAGAAATCAACTGTCAGAGACATGGGCCAAACCTTAGGCTTACCAAAGGCAGCCATGAATGTGTCAGTGACTACTGTGAACTTGTTGGTGGTATATACCTTCATATTTACAAAAGTTGACCTGGATAGAAAGTGAAATGAAGTCATACAGTTTTTGCAGGGATCTGTGCAGTTATAGCATATGATGCATGCTTTCCATCAAATTAAATTATTTCCAAGTTAATCAGTCTACAGTTAGCTTCTACAGCCTAATTCCTAATAAAGAACTGTCAATATTGTTGTATTTTGATGTAATCCAGGGGTGGGGGTTGTTTTTACCTGAAAAGGATCACATTTGTTACCTAGTCAAGAAATAAAAAATGAAACCATTTGATCTGCAAGGCCATCATACATGCATAAAATACATAGCTATGTATCAACTGCACACTGCAGCTGTGTGCATGTGTGTGTGTGTGTGTGTGTGTGCAGGGGTTGGGGGGGGGGGTGGGGTTGGCTTGTTGTGGCCTGTTTGCAGCTCCCCTCAGAGTGTGAATGCGAGGGAGGGGAGGAGAGGAGCTTTGAAATGATGTCTGGAACTGGCTGCATTATTCACCACTGTAGTCATCCCCTTCAGCCCATTAGCACATGATCTTAGCACTCCTTCCAAATCGCTTGTCTCAGTGCTTGAAACAGGCCCCCGTGAGGTTGCTTGCATTATTAAACCAGACCGAGACTTGCCATATTCTTCCCTCTTCTTATGGCTTCCACAAGCAAAAGAAAGACTTCTTCCCAAGGCTTTGATATTTTTTTCCTTTTTATGTTCCATAGACAGTTTTCAATTAATTTTCTTTCTCATTACTCTCCATTTTCCAAGCCCATTGAGAAATCACCAGGGTGCATTAAATTGCCTTGCTGCGATGTGAAGATGTTCATGTACCACATGCACTGAATGAGTCCACTGTCACTGTGTAATTGATTCAACACCGGGAACTTTTTTATGATACAGGGAAGATATCATCGATTATAATAATAGACAATGCTATGCCTTTCTTTTTTAAATGTTAATGCATCAATTGTGCCAAAATAGCATGAACTACACAGTGGAAATTTTGTACACTTACAATCCTGTAAAATTTCAAACTAATTGGGCCACCTTGGTTAGATGTTGGAAGGTCTGATATTTGTTTGGTGCTCTGGCAGTTTAATAGAAATCAGCAAGCATAAATTTGTGAGAGAAATATGCCCTCCTTTGGTCATTTCTTAAGTCTGCTTATCTCATTGAGTCATCTCATTATGTGCATTAAGAAATGAGCAATTTTACAAATATACATTGACTATAAACTGATCTAACTCTATTTTATGCACCCTACAGCTGCACAGGAAGGCATCTTTGCTGTCAACTTAAAGTCTTTAGCTTGTGAGAGGTAAGAAACCGTAATACAATTTGAAGTATCAGTATCTACCTATGCACACTATTCACATGACGTCAGCAGGGTGTGGATTGGTGTAATTGATAGAGGACTTCTGTTTAACTTATTGTTGGTTGAGGTTGTATGGGACTTGAAAGAGTAAGGGTTAAGGAGTGATGTGTGAAAAAGTATGATAATATTAATAAAAACTATTTCTCCAGAACAGTCCATTTTTTGTTGATATAACAAAAGTAATTTCAGTAATTTCCTTTGTAGGACTCATTGTCCTGCCAAAATTATATCAACATTTTTTCAGCAACCGTACATTTTTCTTCCAAAATTTTAATATTTAATGTGATGCACATTACCACAGATTCAATCAACATTTGTCCTTAATTTCACAGGTGTCTGGCTATTGATTGATACGTGATGTTACTTACTGATTTGTCACATGTAAATTGGCTAGGACATATTGGTTTCTCCATCTTTATTCAAGATACGCAGCCCAGTAATGTAAACGACTTCAGTCAGTATCTGTTTGCAAGCACAGGATACAATATATTTCAGGTTATAAAACAATATTTGAAAAACTTAAAGGAGATTGCCTTCAGGAAGAAATTCCCTCAGCCAGACTTGTCAAATACCCTGACAGTTTTACAGCCATATATTACTTCAGATAGATTCTGTCAAATAGAAAGCAATGACTGCGTGATGTCAACAACTGCAGTTTAGTCAGAGACAGTTTCAGCTTTACTGTGTGTCATTCCTGGACAGACAACAGAACAGGGGAGCTGGATTAAGTCTTCAGAATAAATCTGACTGTTGTGCCAGGAAGAGAAACCACAGTGTTTTTTATACTTGCAACATAATTCTGATTGGCTGGATATTCAAAGCTTGCCACTACTCTCCTGTTGACAATGAATGTAGCGGGCTAGCCCTTCCTCTGCCACCACAGCCTGGATGAATACTCAATTCACTGATTGGCTAATAAATGTGTGTGTGTGTGTGTGTGTGTACAAGTGATCCTTGTTTACACAGCCAGTATGTCTGAGCATATTAATATGGAACTTATTTTTCAAGTTAAAATTATTTTTACCGAGTAATGTACACACTATATATACAGTATACGGTCTATAGAATCTGAAGAAAAACACATTTTCAATGTACAAAAGCTTACTCAGACAAACAAAGCACTGTCTTTAAATCATTCTCTTCAGATGATAAAATAAAAAAAAAATTAAAAAAAACACAGGGCCAAGTTAATTTAGGAAACATTGTGTAGTAGAAATTCCACAGCGGTCAAGTTGACTGTTGTCACAAAGAAAATAAATAAATCTGCTGTCATCAAATGCATATGGCTCTGTCATGCCAAATGTAATCCCTCCTCCAAGGCAAGGTGGTGAAGTTGACGCTAACTTACGCATCAAGGAACGTAACCGGAAACATAACCCCGAAAGGGAATGGGGGGATGAAATTTGGCGTGACAGCTCCTTTCGTGACTTTTCCTAAACATATGCATTGAACATTCTGATATAATTTGAATATCAATATTGCATAAGGGAATGCAGTTATAAACACTTACTTATTTAAATGGCCATGAACAGTCAAATTGATTGATTTATCTTGCTTGAATGCTTGAGCATTTTGATTGTAGCTTGTAAAAAAAGGACTCCGATAGTTACAGTATGTAGCTGTCTAAGTCATGAATAGGGTTTGGTACCAAAACCTGGTAGCTGGCACTAGTTCCCATATGACCGGTAACGTTACTTACTGGACTGAATCGCAATGCAGATGTCAGTGCTTAATTTTGGTGTTGTCTGTACTGATAATGTTATACATTTGATTTGTTAGAAAGCTAGCTAACATCAAAATCGGTCAAAATGGCAAAGTCGAAACAGTGTAAAATATGGCTGCATTTTACCCAGAAGGATTCACACTAATATATTTAGCTAGCTTAACTAGCTTGCAAGTTAGTCAGACATTATGTGATGTCAGAGATTCGAGGTAAGATAACTATATTTGGTAATAGCACCCCAGGCATGTGTTTATATCATGGGAACTGCATGGTACATCTCTCTCTCTCTCTCTCTCTCTCTCTCTCACACACACACACACACACATACACATACTGAAGGACTATCTAAAGACCCACCGACTAAAAACGGAAAATAATGCAAAAATTAAATCCTTGTGGAACAGAAATCCAGAGCGAAACACTTAAATTTTGGCACAGTTTGCCTCATTCCCATAAAATATATTTAATATGGAACCAGATTCTTGTCTGCTAATAGAATAGATTCAACATCTAATTAAGACGACATGCAAGGCAAACTATGCCTGAGGTGCATTAGCATAATGTTGTTGATAAAATGTAAAGATGTCTTAATCAAGCCAAAGACAGAATAGAAAAGATAGAATTATAAAGCACCAATAAATTATTCTGCATTCTGGGTGCAAATGAAACACTAACCCGCATATTGACAGGGTTTTGATGCAGCGGGGATTCACTTCTGTGTTTGCTCATCACTGGCTTTTGTTATTTTTAATTATAGCCCACTGTCATTGTCTTTCCAGCTCCGGGAAGAATGTTAAGGTCCCCATTTTTTCTCATTCAGAATGACGTGAACAAAGAGATGGCTGTTCTTATTTTCTATCAAAAGAGGGTGTGAGCCCCCAGTAAAATAAACGCAATATCATATTTTATTAATGTTTAATGTCATTGGAATATCAAATCGGTTTTTACTGACTCTATATGTCATATTTCATTACATATTCAGTACTCAACATAGATCAGTGATGAAAATGTATATGCACAGGTCTCATGATAACTTATTTAAATGTATAATATAAACCTTTGATGGGGGGGGGGCAGGTGTCACATTTCCTGTGCTGCAAAACTACTACTAATTATTTATCACCCACTGTATACAAGGCTACTTCTGGAGTACAATTTTTTTTTCACATTTCTGGGTAGGATGGCTTTAACGATAAAATATGGAGACAGTTTAGCACTTCATCTGACCCCGGACAAGAAATTCAGACATCCCTTCACACAGGCTTCCAAACTCAGCCAGACATGGCCAGTCCAATGTTACTGTGAAATGACACTGACACAAATCCAGGCTGTTTTTTGTGCTTTACTGGGATCAAAGTGATCATAATCCTGTCCGGGCCCATAAAAATCAACCCCTTGACCAAATGACAACAACTTCATTTCAGATGTGACCCATGCTCTTCAGAAGTATGAAGTCAAAGGACGAAAGCTAAAGCCAATCAAACGATTCCTTTTGAAGTGGCGTGAGAGGATCACTGTGTAGACACTCTGTGAAATGCAGATGCGGCTCCACAAAGTGCTCTTATCCCCTCGCAGCGCCTTGTTGTATAACACCATCAAAACGCTGCCTGGCTCCCCTTAAAGGCACAAAATGGTGGCATCAATCACAGAATGTAAGGTAATTCTGTTACAGAGTGAATGTAATGGCTTAATTTGGCGTGATAAAACTAGATATGATGGAATGAGGCATGGCCAAACTTGACAATACAGCCTGCACAGACTTAAACATTAGTTCAAGGTCCCTTGACAGTATGATCACAGACTAGCTATTTGATGTGAATTACATTTCTGATTCACCTACTAATCAGATGGCGAAAATGGATAAAAACTTTAAAAGGTTTAACATAAGCATTCAACAAAATAGTGATAATTGTGATTAAATAAATTATGTAAATAAATTCAAGTACCACCGTTTTACCATATCAGAACTCAATAACCCAAACAATAATATCAGGGACCCTGTTTCAGCCATTTTGGTTGGCTAAGGAGAGTTTTGTACTGTACCAAACAGCATTGGGACAGTGTCTGATTCCCATATAAAATGAGAAAAATGATTTCCCAGTGTTATGGCTTTGTGACTACACTGCCATCTGTTTTGCCTTTCACCACTCAGCCATCGGAGATGTTCCAGAAAAGTAAGAAAAATACAGCTGCGCTCGTGATTCCCAGATGAAATCATGTGGCATTATGGCACCTTATGGCAGGATCGTGGTGACACTTTAAGCCATTGGGGGGTACGTACGGCATATGCCGTCCGTTGTTCTATTATCGGCAGAGGAGTAGGCAAGGCATATGCTGTTTATACAATTCTGCTGTAATGCATAACTAGAAAAATATAATATTTATTTGCAAAACTGTCAAGCAGGCTACACTGTGTTGAGGACTATTTGTCTGAATATTGCTTCATTGGTGGGAAGCTCAATGACAGTTATATTGCGTGTGATTAACAATGCTGTCAGACAATTAATTTTATCACTCCTGCCTGCGTACATGAAATAATCCAGCCACTCTATTGTTAATAAGGTATTTTCTATGCAGAGAAGAATATTAAATATGTATGAAGAGTTAATGTTACATCTCTACAGTAAGCGTATTATGTTTATGTTTAACATTATTGTGGTAATGGTTGTTATTGCAGAATCAGATGTAGGCAATTTGTTTGGTGCTTTGTGACCCCCAATTGCAAAGTGCAATTGCTTTTTTTAAAAGAAGAAAGCGCACAGGATCATTTTATCGGCGGATAAAATAATGAGACAGCTCCAATCGGCCCGTTGACACTAGGGGCTGCTGTCAGCAGGACTGCAGTGAGTATTGCAGGGGCATGTAATCTACAAATTGAGTCAATGCTAATTGCCATAAATAGCTGACAGCAGATGGGAAAACAGTTGCACATCCTCAGAGACCGTTTTGAGGAGTGGCAGCATGGAACATAACCAAAGTTGCTAAATCACTGCTTATTGCATTACGGTCTGGTGACTTTTTAAAACATTTTTTTTACCATGTATTGCGCAAACATGTACTGCACAAGAAGTATATTTTTTATTTTAAATGCGATTTGAGCAGAGCCCTGTTTTAAAGCCCCACAGAGAGGCAGTATGACTGGATATTCTCATTTGCTCAATTCCACTGTCGATTCCTACCATGGGGATGGTGTGTAAATTACTTAGAAATCGCTTTTCAGAAAATGAAATTATAGAGCCATTAATTTCTCTAGCTAATCCAGACTGTCAGGCATGCAGGAGAAGCAGTCTCTTGGGGTTGTTTTCATCAAGCCCATAATGCCATTTGGAATGAAGCATTATCTGATTAATATATAATCGGTGATAGGGTGGTGGCAATGGGGTGCAAGTGTAAGTAGTGATTGCACAAGAGATTGCATACTCCTCTTCGCAAATGTAAACACATGCACACACACACACACACACACACACACACACACACACACGCACACACATGCACACAGATGTACAAACCTTTTTCCATAGTGTCTGTTCATGTACTCATCAGTTATGCTCTATTAGTTAAAGTAATTGTGAATGTTTTCAAACTACATTGTATGGGGTTATTATGGTATGCATTAACTCCATGCAACTCCCTATTTGTAAACCTGCCAGCCTGTGCAGTCACTACAGATGATTCAGAATGCTGCTGCCCAATGTATACACCTTCATAAGTTCTCTCACGTCACTCCCCTGCTGAGGTAACTACACTGGCTACCGGTCGCTGCCCGGATCAGGTTCAAAGTCCTTACCCTCGCCCACACTGCAGCCAACAGGACAGCCCCTACCTACCTACAGGACATGATTCAACCCTACTCTCCAGCTAGACAACTCTGCTCTGCTGTAGCAGGGTGACTTACACTCCCTGCCATCTGTGTGAATGGTTCTCGCTCGTCCCCACCACGGAGCTTCTCCACCACAGCTCCCCAGTGGTGGAACAAACTCCCTGTGACAGTACGAACCACTCAGTCATTGCCCATCGTCTGCCGTAGTCTGAAGACACATATCTTCAGACTGTACCTGGACTAACCATCACTACTCTATGGGGCACTCCCAATCTAGGATCACATATCACTTATATCCTTCTACTTTATTCCTGTAGCACTTTAATGTTACACATGTACCTCCACTCCACTGGACGTAATGCTTTCATGGCTATGAATAACTGTTACATAATGAGTATTGTACCTTATGGGCCCTGTGTTTTGTAGTTGTTCCAATGACATTTGTTATGCATTTTAGCCGCTTTGGATAAAAGTGTCTACCAAATAAATGCAATGTGATGTATTCACTGTCAGCAACAGTACGAGAAATCAGTTGCATTGCAATACCGACTTTTATCAGTCCAAACATTTCCATCTATTCCTATGCGAGGATTAAATGGGTGGAGATCAATTTATTACCGGGCTCTGAGCTATTGGGTCCAAGTTCTTCAAGACGTCATGATGGAGCTGATGTAATGGGCAATACATGTTTTAGTTATTGTATGTGTCTTCCCATAGTCTGAAACAAATTAAAGTATTCTGGCCCATTAAAACAGCCTCTTTGAGCGAAACACTTCTTTGCCACAGATAATCACGTTATTCACATTATCAAAAGAGATTACATAGTTTTCAGTAGTTATTTTGCTATTTTTGCAAAATGTTGTCCCACACACGGAACATTATACACTAAAAAATGTGTACAAAATGGATGTGTGTTAGAATGGACAAAAAAACATTTTGGATAGGTTTTTGACCCCCTAGATAACTATACTGATGAAAAGATAGTAATTCCCACTTGGAAAAATATGCAAAAGTTAGTTTCATTTGTCAAAACAGTTGATTTGTAGTGAAATACATGATTATGTTATGATTTACAGCAATGCACAATTTTATACATTTTCAATAGATTTGATTTCAATACATTCTCATATATCTTTTTTGCTTCATATATCTTTAGTAGTTCTGCATATCACCCTCAGATTTTGGACACTTGTGGTCAAGGGGTTCATGTTCAAGGAGATCCAGGACATTTTTTAAAAAAGAAATGTGATCTCTCAGTATTTCTTTTCAAACTAAAGGAGAACATTTAATTTCTCCCAAGATAATTGCACTTTATTTCTACTTAATTTTGTAAATGGTACATGTGTGATCCTCTGTGATTCTCACATCTGGAGTTATAAAGCCTTAAATAGAACACCCCCTAAATGTGGGGATTGGCCAGATTTGGCATCTGGTTAATTACCCCTAATGAAATTACTCTTTACATGAAGATGCACATCAGCCAAACACTGTAACTCATTTGTTGAAATCAATTGGAACTGATTATTTCTGCTGTTTGTTCATCAGTGCATGTATTACTTGGATAATCAAAGACCAAACAGAATATTAAATCTTTTATAATTAAAGAATAAATACATACTTCTGGTTTCTGTAGCTTTACTGTTTCACACATGCTCGCTTTTGCTCCCAATCTTTCCTGTTGCCTTTCTCCAGGTAAAATTAAAACGTTTCATTGACCTAAATACCATAAATATTGTGAAAGAAGTAACATATGCAAAAGAACAAATAAACTTTTGGGATTGAACTCGCTACAGTAAACAACAAAAGGAATTCAATTTATATAGTTCCAATTTTATTTTCAGGCAATACAGGCCATTATCTTTTTCAGGAATTATTTTTTCATTGTCTCCCTCCCCTTCTCTCACTTGCTCTTCCCCTTGGCAGTTTATTCATTGCTTATATTTTGCAATGCCTTGTTGGCACATTTTGTGAGGAAGCTCATGGAGTCACTGGTCCTGCATGCTTAAATCTCTTCCCCTGGGGGTATTGGTATGTTTTTGAAAAGTGTTCAAATGCATGGACTAGAAATCTTCTATCCAAGAATGGCTTGCACCAAGAGCCAAATGTGATTTTAATTCAGCAACAAAGAGCATCTTTCTTCAAAGCTAATCAATTTGTTCAAATCGTCAAATGAACAGGCCTATTGTCTAACCAGCAGTCAAGTGCCTGACTCACAATAGTTTGTCTTTCCATTAGTATTTTTGATGCCTGAATGACAATGCAATATGCAATGACCATATTGATTTGCACTGCCCATGGTAGACAATGCCTTGGAGACAACAATGACATGAAATTAGCCTCCAGACAGTACAGGTTAGCTTGCTATTATAATTCTAATTCCATGTTTATGGCTTCATCAGTGTTCCTTGCATAGTCTGTTTTCATCATCTGAATGTCCCAGCCAGAAATAAGAGCCTTAAAAAGTATATAAATTATACAAAACAGCCAATCAAGCAGAGATGGCTCCCTTTACCATGCTGCTAACATCATTAACCAAGCAGCTGAAAATGAGAAGTTGTTCTGTGAACACACCAGAGAGCCCCAGGCCCCTAGTACATGACAGCAGAACGTTGTGTTTAGCGGCCTGCATCGTGATTAATTAGAGGGAGGCCGGAATTGGCATCCTGTCAAAGGCGTGAAGCAAAGTAGTGCAAGAAGTGCAATTAGCCCTCCCCAAGGACAGTTAGGAGTGACAAGGTGGCCTCTCACCAGGCGCCCAAGGGCTGTCTGGGCCATTATAGACCATTGCAAAGTCCATCCATTCGGCTCCAGACCCAGTTTATAATCTTATAATTGCCTCCAAGTGTAAACTGTTTGTTCAGGTAGCAGTTGCAGAACTACAGAGCTAGATGGGTTCAAGCAATGCCCTGAGGACTTGTTTTTTTTTTTGGGGGGGGGGGGGGGGGGGGGGCACTGCAGTTAAGGCTGAAGCAAAAAGGTAATGAACTCACTTTTTACATTGTGTAATGACAAATTTACATTTCTTCATGACAAGTGAAATAATGTGCCATACATTGCTTTGCATTTTGGGTTGGCATTCATTTTAAAGGGGTCAAATGAGATCAATTGACATATAGATATATCAAATAATTTTACTTGATCACTGTGCTACCCAATGAGTAAAAGCTGCCAGCAAAACAATAATCGAAGCACATAAAATTAAGGCAATAATCTTTACTTCCTGTATTTGTGGGCCATACTTGGCATCTCTGTGGCCAACCTGCTGCCATGACAACAGTGAAGCTTAAAAGTGAGCAACTGAAACTCTCACATATATTGAAGACATTAAATTCTGACTGTGTGAAACTTTGAGGGATTGTTCATTGAAGCTGCCTTCGGTATTTCTGAATATATATTGTATACTACAACCATCATGATGGAACATTATCTAATTCATAAACAGTTACCACAGTTACCATTTATTATTACCATCTGAGATGAGTTGTTTAAAGAAAAAAAAAAAATCATTTTCATGTTATTAATATGATTCCTAACAAGAGCAAGACAATAAATGCCACATGCTAGATTGTAGTTTTATGCAGGTATAGCATAAATAATTCAGGAAACCATAGTTTGGTGTTGCTGAAATAAAATCATGGCAAACAGATCATTTTGAAGACAGATTTGAAAAATCTGACAAATCTAATATGTGAATCCAGAGTTAGGCTAAAATGTAGGGTTGTTTTATGTGAAACTATATGCTGTGTCCCACTTTGTAAAATTAATTCATTTGTATTGTAATGACAAAGGCTAAACATTCAAGTACCTTGACTTGAGTGTTTCCCGTGTTTCAACTTAAGTCTTAATGGAATAGGTCAGCATGGAGCTGAATTGGAACAAAACAACCTTTAAGGTACCGAAAAGCCCAAAAGCAAACACAAAATAAGCCTTCTGTAGAGTTATTGAATGACTTAATGAAATCTCATTTGAAAAACAGATTCAAGAGAGCACACTAGCACTTGTCAACAAGGCATCTGAATTCAAGTCAGTGTGACTGAATGAGGCAATGATGACATTTGGAAACCAAAAAGCAAATTAACAACTTGAAGAAAGTGCTGAAGGAGGCCTGTCTCTTTCTAAGGGCAATTTTCTATCACCCGTGGGACTCTCAGGCATCGCTAGCATTGGCATGACCAAGATTCGTCGGATCAGGTATTTTTTTAAAAATCAGGGAAATGCACTTTTAATCATATACAACAAATGTTCATTATACAATAATTGTATGTTGAACAATTCTTATTTTAGTTATATACAATAGTCTATTTGCTCCACTTTTGTCCTACTCTGTTTGGACTCCTGTTTTATATAATTGTAGTGCTATTGCGTATCCTTTAACAAAGGACACAATGCAATGTGTGGGAGTGAATAGCAATAAGTAATGAATTGCTCCAGACATGACATCAATCAATGGCAGAAGTGTCACATGATGCTCATACGTGATAAATATAGTCAGCCTGGATGGTTACAGCTTCAGAGGTGAAATAAGGATATGTGACATGCAGGCTGGCTTCTTTTTTTATCCGTGTTTCACTGATATTAAATGTGAACACCAAGTTGAACACTGAATGATAGTTGAATGTACTGTAAATGACCCTGCCTCAATTAGTTCATTAGCCATGCACACCACTGTTAGTTCACGCGTAGGTTATACTGGAGTAAAAAGTTTCTCATAGGAACACGAGCAGTCTTTGAAGGTCCTTCATGAGGTCATGAGGAAGTGTAGCTAAAAGCTAAACAATGGCACACATTATATAATTAAGAGCTGAAGAAGGCATGAATCCACAAACAGATATTTCCCTTCTTGCCCAAGCATGGTCTCACCCCTCCTACTTATCATCATACGCCCTGGTGCAGGGACAGGGACCACAATGTAATTCTGTTTCTGTTGGAACCAGCAGTCATCTCTGTGGCTATATATGGTTGGCAGTCTTTCAGAGCTTATGGTAATGGTAACTTTGTCAGATTTTCATTTCCCTAGATCAGTCTTGGGTTCAATGCCAATCCATTTTAAATGGGCTCCCTTGTAAGTAGCGTTTGAAGTGGATATTGATTGGTTTGGTCCTTTTCACAAACCCTTAAAATTTCCCCCCTCTGTCATAAAAAATGCACTAAGAATAATTTTGTGAATTTTATGCATATGATTCACTGCCTTTAAGCTGTCAGTGCATGCTCTACAACAATGATGGTTTTGCTGGTGTTTGGTTCCTCAGTACCAGGTACAAAACACTCCTACCAGACCATCAGTCAGATTGAGTGGACGTGCACCTCTGCCAAATATGGGAGATTAGTTTATCTCTGTGTGGCGAAGATCATTGTACTGATGTCCCCCACTTTTTCATCATGCTCATCTGAAGAAAACAATGATAAAATAAAGCATCTTCTCATAAGTGTAATGATTTGCACATCTAGTTTGTCCTAAAATGTTTGTGTCTACTCAATTAATGGCCTATTCTGGAGAAACCTGATTTGAGTAAAGCCAGTGCATCTTCCTTTTTTTCAGTATTGCGCAAAAAAAAAGAACAAAAAGTTTGAATCGAATCTGTACAAACATGATTCTCTATTGGTCATGGAAGATAGTGTGGAATATGCTTTCTTATGCCTCTAGTTTATTTTGTCACAATGAAAAAACAGCTTGCTTTAGACTATTCATTTGTTATATTCTAACATGAATTATAGTTTTGTTCTGTTTCTAACCTCTGCTTCATAGTGATGTAAATACAAGTACTGAATGCAAGAGCATAAAAACATCCTTACAGGGATGACCATCTTTTGTTATTCAGCAGATGGTCTTTTTAAACTGAACAAGTATGGATGCCCCTGGCAGTATCACTTTGTGATGACCTTCATTCATGCTTCATGTATATGCAAACGCATTTATAGTGTATTTGCTGTGTACATATTGATATCTTTTCATTAATCATGGGGGAGGCATGTGTTATAAAGTAATAATTAGACAGATGAAGAATGTATGATCATTTCCAAGCATGTACATTTTCCATAAACGTTTTGACACTATTAATTTACCACTGCAGGCATTTCATCTTCACTGCTGCAAGACAATGTTGCAACATTTAATTTCAATGTTGCTCAGTTTGCAAGACATCCCTATTCCTAGAATGTAGAGACAGTAGATGTGTCCTGTATATGACCTGACACGACCTTGAGATACATGTCTCGCATTCGATCATTTCACTGGTGATGGGAATGTTTGTTCCCTGTGGTGACCCGCATCATTTGGCCCTGTCCACTCAAGATTCATTCTCTTAGGTTGTTTGTTCATTCACTACTACTTCCGGTTCCAGAATGGCGGGAATATGACATCAGTGCATAGTTTGTTGAACTTTGTTCACTGTATTCAGTACCACTACTCTCAATGTGAGGTGTCCGCTCGTACAGTAGCTCCCTTAGAATATCACTCAGTCATCATTTCCTCTCAGGGTTTTCCCTACCATAGAAAGGCTTAGGTGCAGCGCCTAGGTGATTTTGTGGAACGCCTTAAGCCGAATAAACGTAAAAAGGCATTTAGGCGACATGTCAGAATGAATGTAAAAACAACGGTGATGCGCTGACAAAAAAAAAAAAAAAAAAAAAAAAAATGGAGCGGTGGCTTTATGGTTCTAAACACTCCGCGCTATGATGGAATTATAAATAGAAGCGGGTGATTGACGAGCGTTTCTATGTTTTTATGCATGGTAGGTTAAATGCATTTACAGAATATAGCATTTTTTCCCAAAGATGGTATTTCTCGATATAATTGTGCCGCCGTGTTAACACATTACTACGGTTGCGGGTCAGGCACTCTTCACGGTAACAAGAAATTTTAGGATAGCGCTACCGATTTTGCTTGTGTCGAAAGTGCTGCGACGGAAACAGTGATAGATTTACCCACTAGCCACATCTGTCCAAAATGTAAACAAGTAATCCAGTTTTCATGGCAGGAAAAAATTTATGACAACGTTAGCCAGCGAAGCTAGTTAGTTGACATTACATAAAGATACCTCGATTGAACTAACGTTAACTCTAGCGTGGCTTGGTATCTAAACAAAGTTAGGTTGTGTTCCTGAACACGTAACGTCTTTTTCGGATGTAAACCGCTGGTCAAAGCGTTTTTTCATATATTAAAAAAAAAAAAAAAGCGCTGTTCCAAAATATAGTTGAGAGCGCCTAAGCCCTCTGAAAACATAGGGAAAACCCTGCCTCTTATTAAAAAATTAATTTATATATTGTGTAAATTTCTACCGAATAAGTTCAATAAATAACCATAATGGATAGCACTCATTTAGACAGCTTTCAGTGACACGATTTTTGTATACCTACTGCTGTTGCCTGCGCTATTAATTAATTAATCCCTGGAAAATAAAATAATGCTATGTTTTTTGTATGCTTCCATGGCCTATAGCCATAGTTTCCCTGTGGCTCTCAGTATATTCCTGGCTGTTTTTACAATAATAATAATAATAATAATAATAATAATAATAATAATAAATGGGTAAGACAAAATTTATGGTCAAATTGTAATTGCTGAAGCATGTGTAAATGGTTGTGTAGAACTGAAAAAATTCTAAAATATTATTTTCTTTAGCCTACTTTGATGTAGACATGCCTCCTCTTGAGAGTGCCTGGGGCTATTTGTTAAGACAATGGATTTGGATTACAGCTGTTCAACGAATTGCACATTTGTTTAATTATGCTGTGCAGTGTGGATGATACTACACAAAGGCCATCTGCTTAGTAAATATGACCTATCTGGTTCTGCTGATTTACTGTATTTGTCTGTGAATATATGGAAGTAAAAATAACTGTTACCTGGAGCAATAACTAAAGTGTACTGATACCTTTTTATTGAAATCATATCGCTGATTTAGTTTTTTACAGTCAAAATATACAAATGACACTTTAAAATAACAAAATAATATTGTATTTGAATAGAAACCTTGTTTTGTTCATAAATTACAATACAAACCTAACAATTTCCAATAAATAAATAAAATAATATAAAATAAGTGTGAAACACTGACTAACTATTTACAGATTCTTTAATTAAAGTGAACACATTTTACTTAAAGAATCTGTAAATAGAACTGCAAATTGACAGGTTTATCCAGACTAATTCTGTTTGTACTTTCTGTCATCATTTGTCCTATTTTGGAGAACACTCGTTCCTAGGGGACAAATGTGGTTACTATGCACAACCGTATTAGCATTGTTTTTGAAAGTTTTCGGTAGAGCACACCTCCGTTTTGCCGTGCCAAGGGGTTTGAGGAACGGACCTCCAGTATGGCATCTGCTCTGGGGCTTCTTGCAGACCTGGCGCTTTCTCCTCCAACTCATTTCAAATTGATGAGCTTGTATGTGTAGTGCCTCCTCTTAGCGGTGCTGCTCCCAGGGCAGTCTCTTCCTTCTGCTGGCTAGTTAAAGTCACTGTCGCTGCACCTGATGTGATTTTCTGTACAGCCTCATTAACTGCTCAGTCATCACTACAGGCATTCTATGAAATGATGAAATGGCAAGTCACTGATATGAAATTTGTTGTCATCCTAGATGTCCAGCAGTCTTTGGTGAGGCATACTGCTGAAGAGCTCTTAACCTGTCTGTACAACGCAGCCCAGGGATTTTCATACAATTCAGGAATTATGGTTTGAGATATTGTTTTCCTGTTTTGGAGCACATGTGATGGGTTGAGGACTTTACAGTAATGCCTGAATCCCCTGTCCTCAGAAATTGAGAAGGGCTGAAGATTCTTCATCCGACACCAGTGTCCTTGAGAATTTGCTTGTCATTGTCGTTTGGAGTTGGGAGTATCTGTAGTATGAGTCCTAATTTTGTAGCTCTGATTATATGCTTTAACATGAGATGAAAAACTGAAAAAATCTAGTTTTGAAATGTGTATCCCAAGTATGTATCCAGTCACATACGTGATTTTCTGTACTAACTGCTATGGAAGACACTGCCATATGTACACTACCTTGTCGGTGGACCTCTACAGTGGTCCAGTTCCATTTACATGAACAAAATAACACAAGATCAAGTAACATAAACAAAGCACAAGATAACAAAAAAAATTGTTGTGACTGGTTTCCAAAGTGCCATCTTCAATGAGTTGAAAAGTGTCCATTACCACATCTGTGATTCTCTCTGAAGTCTTTGATGAACGGTCTGCTGAATGTGTTTTTGAAACAATAAAAGAGCAGAGGACATAAATCAAAGGAAGCAGAATGAATTATTTGTTCTTTGAGCACTGTGGTTTGGTGGTGAAAGGTTGCCCTTGGGAACAGCCTCTAATCCAAGGCTAAGTGAATTTCTCGTAGAAATTCAAACCCAGCACATGGGATATTTCCTCTAGAACGGGCCTAGGATTGGACATCAGCAACATAACTGCCTGACAATTTTGTGGCTGCCTGTTGTCCTAACATAAAGCATAACCGCAATACCCTCAGCTTCCAAATACAATGAACAGTTTAAAATATCAATGTTACCTGAAGGTATAGCATTGTTTATTTCACATATCTTGATTCTATCACCAGAAAAGGAAATATATTCCCAGTCATCAGAAATATTTAACATTTTTGTGATATTGTGTACAAAATATTGGTTATATCAAAGAAAAATAAATATTCACACACTCATGAAAATAGTGTTTGGAGTGGATTCTGTCATAGACACGTTCATCGCCATTGAGGCATATTCAAATGTGTATTTACAAATTGGTGATATTTACCATACAATGTTATCCTATTATTAATCTATGATATTACATACTGCTGATGTTCAGCCAGGGCAAATGAATGCTCTTCATGAGAAACATTCTTTTGAGGAACTATATTTTTCTGCCAAATGAAAATGCATGTGGAACAGTTGGAGCTTTTTATTCTTACAACATGAAACAGGATTTTCCAATGTCACATTCTTAAGGCTTTAGAATAGGATTAACAGAATACAGGACTCAGATATTCATTCATTTCATTGCATTATCATCACATGAGGAAATACTTTTTCACAACTTACAGCCATTATAAACATCAAAAACCAAAACACAGTTTAGTGGAAAGCAACAATTCATAAGTGAAAAAAAGAACAATTCAAGCAGGCAAATAGTAAGAAAAGAATAATTAGTTATAGGAAAAACTGAAAAGGAATATAGCCACAAGCAGCAATTGGGTGGTTCAAGCCATGTCATTTTACTGTTTACTGTAGAGAATGGAATGCTACTCTACTGCCCAGTTCTCCCTCAGGATCAATACAGTTATCTGTATCTGTTTGTGTCCGATGTAATACTAAGGAGTGCCTGATTTGTTGAATTTATCCTTAATGGGACTGCGGCTGGTCACGTGGTTGAGATTTAGGTATCATTGGATGAGTGCCCAATGTGCATGAACATTTCTGATGTTGCTGTTTTATAATGTATTATTTTTGAATGTTGTATATTTTCAAAAAGCTCACCAGCGAGTGCAGACAACTGAACTACATTTAGATCATAATTTTGGTTTTTCATTTTTATAACATAAAAACCACATAACAAGTGCTGAATAATAAATCAGAATTCAATGTGCAGCACCGCATTTTCTTAAGTGCGTAGTGTAACAAATAATTTACTTTCACAATATTCCAAATACAGTTAAAACCGAAGTCAATAATTCACCAATTTGAAATTAAGTTCAAATTTCCCATTGAAGTCAGCTGGTTGAAATTTGCTCTGACAGAAATCTGGTGTTTACAGTATTTGTTTCAGGCAGTCTACAGGTTTGAAGTAATATGCCATGATTGCTAATTAACTCAAATTATTTCCTAGTTTCCCACACAGATTTTTTCCCCAGGAAAAGAAAGTGGTTAATTAAATCATGTAATCCCAGGTCCAAGTATTAATTGCTAGCATGATGTAAGACTTGGCAGTTATAAATAGGGCAGGAATCAAACTTAACAGTTGCAGTATGCTGATAATCATGAATGTATTTGATAAAACTTGTTTTTATTATTATTATTTTTAACTATTTCAGATTTTTTTACCAGAATGTACTGGATTCTTTTCAATTTATTTGTGTCTAATGAGGTAGCATTTCCATTGTGCACTGTATTATATCAGAGTAATCACAACAATGATCTCAGACTACCTTATATTATTTTGTTTACAACAGATATCAGAATACTTTTGTCTGGAAACTACAATTTATGGTTATTTAATGCTAAATTTAAGTAAGACTAAAGAATTTAAAGTAAATAATAAATAGTAGCATAATAGGCGATCATTATGAAAACGAGCATGCTTTACAATTGCATAAAACCATCAAAGATAAGGAACTTATCAAATAAATATAGCTCAGTCATTACTTCCCTTGTTCGTGCCTGACTGGCCTCTTTCGTTTCTGAGTTGGGCAAAAAGAGGGAGCCCATTACCCATAAGCAGATGAGCATTCTTTGGCCAATATAATCCAATAAACCTTGTCATTATGTGTCAAATTAATTTTATCCCTTTTATCACTTGATAAAACAATCTTTACACTCGTATCACAGTCATGTAAAACCAATCAAGCATTTTAAATAGCCATTCGTTCTTGCTGATCCCCTGAAATTGTTAAAGGGAGTTGTTCCGTTAGCAATATACAGCATACTATATGTACAGTGCCTTCATAATGTTTGGGACAAAATCAACTGTTTGGAAAATCATTAAGAAGAAAGAATATATCACAAAAGGCCAAGGATGACCTTGGATTACTACCCTGAATTTTAGTCTGACAGGGTGGACATGATATGCTTAAACAAATCAAACGAACAACATATTATGAATTTAGGAAACTTAGGCAAAGGAAATATCTTGATGCCTTTATTAATGTGAACATGTGATTACGCAATATCATAATTCGCAAGTGAAGATGATATTGTTTCCTCTGTATCAAGATTGTCAAACCAGAGTATCATAAAAAAACAAAAAGTCCTGGATTCATTCATCATTTTTCCTCAATGTCAACATTAAATTATGTTTTTGTTTTTCAAGGTTTTAAATTACAGGTTGATACAGGATACTGGCCATATTAAATTTTGCAAATGTAAATGGAATTGTATTTTAAAATTACTGCATCAGGTTTCACATAGCAGTGCTACTGCTTAATTACACAGTAGACTAAACACTCTAATTGCTCCAATCAGAGTGTACAACATGGCCTTTGACCTCACTTGAAACATCTTGCCTTAAGTTAAGGCCTGTGAGCTTGAAATAAGGGAAACTAAGGCATACTCTTAAACCGCTAATAGTCCTGAACCTATATTTGATCATTTTGTATAATTATCAAGTGTGCCCATTTAAATAAGAATCCCTCATCTGCAGCTGATCACCCATCTGCTTGCCTCTGTGTCTCAGCATCACGTTCAGAAATAATGGAGCCCAGCATTCCTACCCAGTACTATAGCTTGTTTCTACCACACAAAACTGGATATTCTGTAAGGAGAATATTTTCTCTACACTGGACACTTGAGCGAAGCTGGCCCAGTGTCCAGCTCAGGCAGTCAGTGTGTGTTTCATCAGTACTGTCTGCTGGTCAGGTCAGTTACAAATTGTGTACATTTACCAAACACTGGCCACTTATTGACAAGTTAATGCAGTTTACAGTGAACTACATGCTTTTCTTGTATTGCAGTTTTCTCATCCTCCTCTGCCTCCTTCTGGTGCTTGGGTTAACTGCACGGGGGGATGGAAGAAACACATTTTCATTTTGCTGTTACCATGCAACTGGTGAGGCTGGCTGAGTGTTCATGTATCTCTGCATTTATTCCTAGGTGTGGACACTCCAGAAGGACAGAGCGAAGACCAAGGCCAAATGCTCTGTTCATCTTTTGCTTTGTTCATTCATGCTTGCTAGAAACTAGTTATGCTCTGTTTGTATTCTAATTAGTTCCGTCTAATCCGCTGCAATGAAAGTAGCTTTATGATTTTAAGATCAAATCACAGCATGAAACAACATGGTTAGGGTCGCGTAACATTTTTTTGAGAACCAAACACTGGAAATAAGCAGTTTTACTGTTCTCCATTGGGATGCCGAATTCCCACTGTTGCATCATGCGACTCTTCGTTCTGTTGGATTATGATTCCTGGTATTTGATTAAGCACCGTCCAATCAGGGACTGGCTCACAGTGTATCATTGTTGATGGAAACTGAGGCTAATAAAGACCGTGAAGTTCTCTATCCCAGGAAAAACAATCATGTTTACTGTACATGGCACAGAAGAGACAAATATCCTGGCAACAGTGCAGATTTGTTAATTATGTATTGGTGCAACTCTCATAATATACAAAAGAAGACAATTTAGAACACAGAAGACAAAATGCACCCCTCATATAGATGTAGTACAGATATCTCTAACATTAAATGTTTAGTAGCAATGCATATTTATTCCTCCATCAATCAAAAAAAAAAGAAATTTCAGTTGATTAAATACTCTTTACAAAGGAATTGTCACAGAGTAGTCTACAGATTGCATTACAGAGAAACACTGCACTTGATAATTTAATATGAAACTTGAAATCAAAGATTGACTGAAAATGTAATTTATTTGTATAGCAGAATTTGTCTTAAGTGTTTCTCCAGAGCAAGGTCACCATTGTCTTTAGTAGTTCTCCAAGGCTGCATCCACTCCAGAAGAGTCAACAAAAGTCAACACATCATAATCTATACATTACATTACAGATTATAATTCCATTTAGGCAAGTGTATTCTAAATCATAATCACACATTTTAATGTAATTTTTATTTACAGTGATTTTTACATTTTAATCCAAAGCAACAGCTTCTAGCTTCAGGTGAAACTGTACTTGCATATTCTTCATGTAGTACATATGGATTTGTTCCCACAGTCCAAAAACATGCAGTTTATGTGGAGTATTTTAGACAAGATTTATGTGAATGTTCCCTCCAGTGGCCTGAGCTCCTGGGTACATCCCTGTCTCATGCCATGTGCTAACTGGGGTTGCTCTACTTCACTGTAACCTTCTGTAGCAGTGGTGACCAATGCTGATCTTTGAGACCTACAGGGTTGGATCATTTTTGATTGAGCCTGGAAATCAACAGCCAATTTAGACCAAAGGAAACAGTTGAGGTGTGTTAATAATATAATTAATTTGTTAATTAAAATAAAAAAAGAGCAAAAACAAAAACCAGTACCTGCGGCTTTCCAGGACCACCCTATGCCATAATGCAGTTGACATAGGAGGGTTTACAAGGTCACTTCACAGCCCCTCCGCCCCCCCCCCCTCCCCCCAACACTGCGTAAATTCTATCCTTGTACCAGTATAGTCTTCCCAAAATGGCTCTGTGAGATGTTTAAAATACACACTGTTTAGATTGCTAAAAGAAACTGTTTTTTTTTTCTTACTGGTTCCAAAAACAAGATCAAACACATAATTAGCATATTAATTAAAAAATGAAAGCCTTTGATGAGAAAGGTGAAAAACCATCAGAAACAAAGGTGAAGAGGAAACGGCAATTAAGCGGTTATTGTTTTCTGTAGTGTTTTTGCTTGCAATCTACTCAACACTGGAAATAAAGCTGAATAAGAGCAAAAAAGATCAATTTTTATTCCCATTTACTGGGAAGATTTCAATTTGATTAGTATTTAGTAGGTTTTAAAAACTCAGCTGTGCACATAATTGAAATAATTGAACACTTCATGCGCAGTTTTATTCCCTACATTGACAACAGAATGAGAGATGGAGTTGTTCTGCCTGTGAGAAAGTCCTACAGTTCCTTTCACTATCTGCTGGTTCCAATTGCCATTTGATGCCATTTCATACACCTTAGTGCAACACAAAGTGCTTCACAATGAATTCAAATTTTGTTGTATTAAACACAACAAAAGTAAAAGAGACAATAAAATCAATAAAATCTATAAAAATAAAATGAAATATTAAAAACATAAAAACATCAAAACAGGACCAGTAAGAATTAATGTAAAAGCAATGCTAAAAACGTATGTCTTAAATTCCTTTTTAAAACCATCCAAAGACTGAACAGCCCTTAAACCCTCTGGTAGGCTATTCCAAAGGCTGGGGCCGTAGACACTAAATGATGCCCTTGCCAAAGGTCTGAGTCCTATGTCCAGGTATGAATAATCGGTCATTGCCAGAGGACCTGAGGGCCCTGTTAGGTACCCACCTTAAAAGCACGTCAGATAGGTACATCTCACACTATTAAAGGTACCGTGTGTAAGATTGTTTTAGAACACTTTTGTTCATATTTGGTAAAATTTCCATCACATCCAGACAGATACAATTAAATGAAAAGCTCTAAGAAAACCAACAACCAATCAAGACAGTGTTCTGCAACAGAGGCTTCCCTGCCTGCCTTGAAAGGAACATTAAATTAAGCCTAATCAAATGACACAACGTTTTAGCACCATTCAAAAGGACAACGATCACAAGCCCAAAACTGCATTGGAGTGGCTCAAGAACAAAAAAGCAAATGTCCTGCACTGGCCCAGTCAAAATCCTAATCTCAATCCTATTGAGAACATCATCTCAACATCATTCAGCCAGCCTGGACAATTTAGAGAAAATTTGCCAAGAAGAATGGGCAAAAATCACTCCCAAACAGTGCACAAAGCTGGTAGATACTTACCCCAAACAACTCACAGCTTATTGCCGCAAGCTTTTATTTGACATAATGGCTTGGATGACAAAACCATGTTGCAGCAAAATGTTTTCAAAATGTATTATTTATTTATTGTTCTCAGTGCAGAACAGGCTGCAACATAACAGAATATGTGGTTCTTGAGATTATGACCAGAGATGTCCACTACAGGGGACAAAAATGAATTGTCAGGCTTTTGGAGGATACAGGGATTTTACCATTTAAAGAATCTGAAGGTAAATCTCAACACTAAGGGCTATATTTTAACAATCTAAGCGCACGGTCTAAAGCGCATGGCGCAAGTGCATTTAGGGCGTGTCCAAATCCACTTTTGCTAGTTTAACGGCGGATAATCTGAGCGCAAAGTAAGGCGCATGGTTCAAAGGGGTTGTACTTAGTCTCTTAATTAATCATAGGTGTGTTTTGGGCATAACATGAAATAAACCAATCAGAGTGTCATCTCCCATTCCCTTTAAAAGCCAGGTGCGCTTGCACCTTGGCGGATTGCTATTATAATGGCGGATTTTACAAGTAGTAGGAAAGAACGCTTCTCTGCAGAGGAAACGGATCTGCTTGTGTGCGAAGTGGAAGCTAATTCTGATAAATATTATGACTAACCATTATGACATGTATTTTTTTAAAAATTTTGCGCGTTATGCATCCGCCTATGTAGGCGCATATTACTATCTACTACTAAAATAACAGTAAAATACTGCGCCTTTGACTTAAGACCAGGTTTTTGTTGGTCAATCATGCATTCGCTTTCCGCTGCCTCAAGATTGCAATGCGCCAACAATGCGCCTGACCACACCTCATTTTAAGACCAACGCGCCCATGGGCGCTCAGGTGGGCGCAAGTACATTTGCTATTTAAACAACGTAGGTGCTGGATGGGAAAATGACAACTGCGTCGGTCTGAAACTAGCAAAGGCACTTGCGTTGCGCTTGGCGACGCTTTGCGCCGGGTGTAAGATAGAGCCCTAAAAGTTTATTAAAATGTTATAAATCAGGATAGCTAGGAATTAATTACTCTGTCATGATTTTGTAAGGATATATAACTATATTTAGAACAATTAAAATAAATAATATATAGAAATTATTGCTTCATGTGTGTATGTTTTACTTTTTTATGCTCCACAGAACCCTGATCTCAATATTATCTGAAAGTAGAAATAACATTCTCTTGGATGCAAGATTAATATATTCCACACTGGCAAAAACAAAACCCTGCTAATCTATGGAACAAAGTAAACACACCATGCATATTACAATCCCCTTTCCCTACATGAATAAAGTTTTATTTTGGTCAGTCTGGTCTAGAACAGTGATATCCAATCTGAACATAAAAGGGGCCTGATGTGAGCGCATGTTTTTGCTTTAGCCCTGGACTAAGACACCAACTTCTATTTATCATGGTCTTGATTGAAGACCATAATTAGTTAATGGTCTAGAATGGTCAAGAATACAAATGACTTTTTCGACTACAGATAAGCCAGTTGTATGCTGCAGTGGTTATCTTGTGAAAATCTTGTGATACCGGACAAACAGTCAATGTTTGCTTAAAAATCAATATGAGGTCTTGGTATATCGATTTCCATCCTGGCAATAAGCATTCCTGGGAACTCAGAACAAACTGCTACGAAAGCCATAGCCCCACTCATACAACGGCAACTATAGTTTTCAGAAAGTCTCTGCTGCTTTTTTCTGTTGAGAATGTTGACTCAAACCAAAAAGGACTTACACTTCCACAGGGATATTGGTTCCTTGCTACCTGAGCATGCAGGTTGCACTGCACGGGCTTGAATTTTTGATTGGCAGACAAGCCAGTTTTATTTTAATCTTTCCATGTGAGATGCCTGATAAAAGCTTCTCATCGCATATATGCTAGCAATCTCTTTTTATAATAAAGAGTGACCTGCAGTATGAAAAATAGGCACTTTTCCGGGTCAGTATATCAAAGGAATATACTGTCTTTAGCCCTGGTGTGGGGTATAGTTGGCACAGCACCAACTCCAATGGCACAACTGCTGACTCTGAACTGAGGACAAAACTAATAAAAAGCTGAAACAACTGAACACTGAATCAATTAATAATAATTTAGCCATCACAAAAAATAATAAATAAGAATCCTCTTTGCCATTTAGTTAGTGGTGTTCCAAAGAATTGTGACCTCACCACTGAAGTCACTTGAATGGCTCATGCAGACTCAGGTGCTGTCAGCACTCATCCTGATTATTGATGAGGAGGAGTTGGGGGCAGTGTTGAAGGCATTTCCCTGGATACCTATTGTCAGTGTGACAGACAGTAACAGGGCTTGTCATATTTGATCTGAATGGGACTTTCCTCTAAGATGTCATACCTGGCAATTTGGAGCAAGGCTGAGGCACTGTCCACAAAACCCTATAAATCCTCAATAAAAAAGCTTTTTGTGGGTGCGTAAATTATGCATTACCAATTATGGCTCCCTCATTTGCCACAGTTGAGACTTACATGCTAATATATTACAGCAGAGACTAGCAAAATGTTAAGTGGCCCTATGCTGTGTTGGATTCAGTATGGTGTTCTGGCTTCTTCTGAAATTCTCAGTTACAGTGTGTTTCTCAGTGTGTGTTCTTCATAATAAAGTTTGATTATTTGTGCTTAACACCTTGAAATGTTATCTGGTGCTACTGTCTTAATATTTGGGTGATGACGTGGTCATAGCAACACCTAGGTGTTTTTACAACATTTTTATTTGGAGATACCAGCCATACTACAAATGAGCTCATACATGGAATTAGCGTATAATTGAAATTATTGTTTACACTATTAAATATGACATGTAAAGAGTCAAATCTTTTTGATTTTATTGTGACAGCAAATGCAAACAGCCAACCCGTACAAACCAAAGTGTCTGGAGGCTCTGGACAGGTAACCTGACCTTACAATCTCAATTGACGTTTTACATCTACATCATGGCAATCATGCTATTTATTTTCCATCACAGTTACTGTGTTGTATGCATCTGTAGATACCTATGTTCAGAGATGAATAAATATGTTCTAAGATCGATGATTGGATCTTCAGTTGCGCCTAATATATCATGATAAATCCTAACAATTTTGTTTTAAGCATTCATTTAATGGAAAACTTTTCCTTTTGCGTTCCACTGTTTTGCTTTCTTGCAATGCGCAAGACGCATCTTAAATACCGGCAGCAAATTTAAATGAACTCGCTGCGCCTGTGTTCATTTACATAAGCAGTCTTTAATATGGCTAAATTGAAAACATGTGACGATGCATCATTTTGTGGCCCTGACAGTAATTTGCAGCATGCTTAGTAAATATGGCCTTATGATTCTTAATGAGTATCCAACCAAAAAGGACATCGAAAAACTGGTACTTATGTATAATTTCACAGCCATGGCTTCCTGTCAGTGGTTTAAAATGCATATTAGTCAAACGGTTTCAAATTTTTGTCATTCAAGGCAAGACAGAGGAGATTAAGACAAATTATGGTGTTTTAAATCTCCAGAACCTATTGAATGGAAATGATGGCATGGTTATTTCATGTAATGGATATATAATGCGTTATATTTTGATTTAAATAATGAATCTTTAGCAAGAAGATTTCACATTTATGAAAGATGAAAATGTAGCAAGTCTCATTTTTGCCTCAAAATCACGACCCTGTCTCTACTTGTTGCAGGCACAGGCAGAGATGAAGTAGAAGGAAGCCTGAGCTCTCGCCCCTTACCTTTTCCCCCTGTATTTATCTAAAAGTTTTAAATAATCATCATCACAAAATTGGGGCACTTAGAAAGATAGCACTGATGTTAAAAATGGCAATCCCCACCACACACATCTCAAAAGTTTTTGCCGTGCTCCTCATTGAAGAAAAAAACTACTAGCATTGATTTGAGTTGCAGCACAAGAGTACCATTCTAGGTAGTAAAATTGTCCTGTGAGTCTTTTTTACCTTTCCTTTTATGTGTGTCATATAAAAGTAAAAAAGTCAATAAAAGAGGTGAACAAGCAGATGACAGTTCATGTTTGTGTAGACAGTAGCAATGGAAGGCAGACATCCAGGTATTTTACTAAAACACTCTCTGGCATTTCTAACTGCTCATGAAGGCAGTTGAAGGGTGAGACACAATGAAAAATAAATGGCTTTTTATGGAGTGATCAAGCTGACATTTGATAAATTTAGTCAGGCAAGACAAATGACCTTTGTCCTTCACATTGAATAAAGACCCATGTTTGTTGCATTGATTGTTAGCTGCTACAAGCAGTTCATTTTTCCACTGTTTGAATGCAGTAGGTAAGTTGAATACACACACTTTATGAATCTGAATCCTTTATTAATTGGAATTGCATGCTGAAATTAAAGTACCTTTGTTTTAAAGGTGAGAAATATGCAATAATACAGGAAATCAGGGCAAATAATTTTTCACAGCACTGTACCTCAAAATAATTAACCAGATATACACACTCTCTACTTTTCTCTGTATCTTATTAATTTAAACCTGCACTCTGTCTGTTGCATAACATCAATGGCTATGTCCTCAAGCTGGCTTTGTTCCAGGAAAGCCATGAAAAAGGACGTGGGAACTAATAGTAAAAATGATCAAAGATAAAAAATCCAAACTGAAACAGTCTGTATAAAAAAAGATTGTGCTGATGTAACCTCACATACAATTATGAAAAGTGCATTTACTTAGCTTCAATCAGGTCTGCAAATCAGTGATAGACAGTCGCAAATGAGGCAGAAAACCAACAGACTTTAAACAGATAATAGTCCAGAAGATTTTTCATAATTAATGGAACACCCCTGAACTTTTGACTCTTTTCACCAGATCACTTGATCAATTGTTCTTTGTGGACAATTGAACATCACATTAAAACTGTAATAAAAGGACTGGTATTCAATGCATTTGATAACAAAGACAATGATAACGGGAGAGCCTTGCTCCTGTTCAGTCAGACAACTCACCGTTGAATATAAGCAAAATTAATTGAGATTAATGAAAATGCAACTTCAACATCAAGCCTCTGCCTCCCATCGCTCCCTGCTTGCATGGTAGCTATAAGCCAGCCAAATTAATAAGAGGGAGTGACCACTACAAACACCCCAAGGGGATAATATGAGAAGCAGAGCCTCAGGTGGATGCTAGGAAGGTGGTGGGAGCACAAAAACATTTCTGAAAGGCATGCAGGAGAATGCAGGGAAAGTAGCCAAGTATCATGGCAGCAGCACTGGCAGAACGAGCTTAGGCCATCCCAATTAAAGCGTATGCATTATGTGAGCACAGGTGAACTAGCTCTGCGAGCTTCACCTCATATAGATTTTAACCACGTAAAAATAATAAAAATAAATGCAGGATGAGAGATAAAACGAAAGTTCCCATGCCACAAAGAAATGCTTTCGAAACAAAGGAGAAGAGTAAATGTTTTTAAACTTTGCAGCTCCAACACTGTCCATTTAAGTTTATATACAGTAATTGGAATTATGGCTAAATAAATAAATAACTGAATAAATAAAACTGAACGGAGACTTGTCAAACATAAAAGGAAACCATTATGTAACTTCTGCCCCTTGGGAAATCTGTACCTGCAGCAAACAGCTTAAACAAGCATTAAAATAACTTGAGAGAAATAAGAAATTAAGAGACAGCTATTTCCCGAAATAAACCCTTATGTCATCAAAGAAGATGACAATTTGTGAATGAATTTTTAGGTTAATACTTCAGCTTCATTTTTTAACAACTGACTGTATATATTTATCAGTCACAGAAACATAACATACCATTGGTAAACCGATTAGCAAAGACACTCAAGTGAGAAACCACCACCCACCCCAAGAAAGAACTAATGCATGAACCAAAAAGTAAAACAGACCACTATAACATATTGCTAAATGGAACAATTTCAAAGTAAATTGACAATAAAACACCTTTAAGCAGTTTTATTGTCAATCTTATCTGGAGAGCTGGAGTGGTTTCAGCCTTTTATTTGAGGATTTACTCAAGAGCAGCAAAGTGTTACCTGAAAGTCTTAAAAGGGAAAAAGAGTGAATGAAACTGACAATGGGGTTAATAGTTTGGCCAGTTATATACATGAACTCATTGTGATATGTTCTTCTGCCACCTTAACAACATTTTTCTCCTATTGTTTATATCTACTTATTTGCCTGTATATAATTTGCCATTTCAATTTATTCTTTTTTATAAAATCCATTGGGATGAAATGACATCTTATTTTATTGTATATATCTGCAATGCGCTCCATAATGCATTTAGAGCTGGTGGTTCTAGTGACTATTAGAGGCAGTATATTCCTTAGTTCCATACTTAAACCTGTAATGCAAACATCTGCACCTTGATCTGCTAAATGGTAGGACCTTGACCAAAAAAACTTTTATTATAAATGATCTTATCCAGCGATATTACCTTGATTTAATGTTTCTAACTGAAAATTGGTTGAGTAAAAATGGCCATGCAGTCCTTATTGAAGGCTTTCCCCCGTAATTTTAGTTTTTTTCAGCAACCTTGTCAACAAGGAAGGAAGTGTTGCCTTAATTTATGCAGATATCTACAATTGCAAATAAATGTTTTTGGGGCATTTCCCTGCATTTGAGTTGAGTATGTTGCAATTATGCTGAAATGTGACTCCTCTGATACTCCTGTACAGCATGTCACTGAATTCTAATAGCTGGAGATTTCAATTTTTACAGTGATAATGTCTCTGACTCCAAGGCTATGGATTTCATGTTCCATTCTCTTGTCTTTAATTAGCATGTAACATGGCCAACTCATAAAAGGGGCAAATGCTGGACCTGTTTATATCTAGAGGGCTGTTACTATTTCATCTCTTCTTGATCTTGCGGTGTCAGATAATTATTGTGTATTTTTTTATTTATTTTATGCTGACTATGAGTAAAAAGAAGGCAGATCGCACTGTCAAGAAGTATCCTCTAAATTGTATTACCGCTGATAACTAACTTTATAAAAAATATAAATGCAAATATTAGGAAACTCAACTTCCCCCTCTTGTGATGTTCCGATGAACATGTTCAACAGCAGACTTAAATTTACCGAAGGTACTATAGCTCCAATTCAAGTTAAGTCTCATGCAAAACAGACCCCTTGGATTAATGACAAGACCAGACAACTGAAAAAAGTAGAGTAAATGGAGAAAGACAAAACTCCCGATTCATTTTGACACATTTGAGTATAAAGAGTATATTTGAGTATAAAGACCAGCTTAACAACTACTACATACATATGGGTGACAAATTAAAAGAAAAACCAACATAAAGCATATCACTTTTTTCCACATCTCTGTAGACCAGTGCCTATGGTTTAGGGTTTATGCACTGCAACCCTACTATAATATCCCACTCCATGTAGTTGTGGATGACCTGTTCTTGCTGACGGAGTCTGATCACGTCCTGCATTGACATTCTCAGTCACCTGAGGAAGAGTTGCTCTTCTGTTTTTCCTTAGATATCGCACTAATGCATGAGCATCACGGTCATCGAATGTGTGCTTTCGACTGCAATTTCTCACCCTATGTTACTGATTTCTTTCCCATAGTTGTAAATGCAAATGTCACTTTAGTGACTGTTCCATTACATTACATTACATTATTGTTCCTATTGAAACACTAGCCAGTTGAGCAGTCTTTGTGAATGAAGTGCCTGTCATCTGTGCCCCAATAATGAACCCTCTTCCAAAGTCACATAGATCTTTTCCTCCTGCCATCTTGATCCAAAATCGAGGTCAACCGGGCCTGCTCAGCATTTTATATACATGCCACAGTGCATGATAGGATGTTAATTGCTTAATTGTATCATGCAGTTCACTTCTATGGAAGCATCTGCATTTATGTTCCTCCACTTTATTCAAGTTTTAATTTGGCACCCGTTTATATACACACACACACACACACACACACACAAATACATATTATTATTATTATATTCAATCTTGACGTGAATATTATACAATTCTTTAAATATTCTATACATTTTAAGTCATCTTCTTGGCCATGTAGAGTGTGAAATAAACTAAAATAAAAATCTACAGCAGCTTTAGGTGACAAAACAGCTTTAAATTTGGAAATGCTGAGGTGAGGTCACAGAATGGACGCACTACAAATTGGGATACGGAGCAGTGGGCTCAGTGCTGCTGGAAGCACTTATTTCATTTTTTGACTTTCACAGGGAAAGGGTTATAGATAGAGCTCTAATTAACAAAACAGGAGTCAGAAATCTTCAGCATCCAATTGCCCTGATAATTGAGACATTCTCAAGGAGGCAAAGGATCATCTTAAAGCCAGATAACAGAAATCTCTACTGCTTCTCTCTGGAAGGTGTGAATGTACAACTTTTTACCACCTTGCTTATGAACCTAGGCATAATATATGGGTTCAAGATTATGATCAAAGAGATGGACCAAAGTTTTAGTTTTCTCAATTTTTTTCTGTCCCAGATATACTGTTGGAAGTCTCTCCCATCTGATTTGGACATGGTATAGGTAATTTGTATGGCTTTGTGAGGTTCTAAACACTATGCATTCATGAAGCATCATCACCTGCTGAATGTATTCTTTACAGCTGTACCACATTGGAATTTTTCTCCCTATGTATAGCAGTATCCTGTGCAGTACATGCCAATGTAAGCTAGATTTAATGTTTACAAGTAATTTCAGTTTTAGCACTGCGGATAGGAAATGGAGTTATGCCATTTTAATTAATAATCTTTTGTCTGGCATCTGGCTACTGAAAGCCCCAGTAATTTTTATTCATGAAAATGGAGCTAATGTCCCTAACCTTTTTAACGCCCAGGCTGAATTTAATTAATTGTATTTCTGGGAGACAGTCATGACATTTTCAATTGACTAAATTCATTTTAAATACTTACATCTCAATATCGATCATTAAATCACATAATTGAGGGACTTTACAGAATTGCCACAAAATGGGAGTCCCCACCAAAGACTTCAATTTATGCCTCCAGTAAGGGCAAACATAACCTTGCAAAAGTCTCACTTACCCATTTTCTCTTTGCCCCCTTTTCCATTGATTATTCCATTTCTCTCAATCTCATTACATCAATCCCAATAAAACCATTAGGAGTCTGCATGATTGAATAATGACATTGTTTATTTCATGTCCCATGCACACTATGAGCTATACCTCCCCTTTATAATACCATCTACATTTACCATCATTTACTTTTTATCAACACATGTTTGCCAGTGTGACGTAATCCTACCTTTCATGTAGACCCTCCGCATTTTCAACTTTTCTTTGGCCTATTCTGATACCATCAAATATAAATGGATGTGTATAGCAATATTATAAAAATAGCATGAATCGGAGCACTTTTTCTGGTCATTGTCTTCCCTGAATTTTGTTTCAGGGCTTTATTAAGCTTATAAGGAGATGCGTTCTGATCAAATGTCCAAGACCGGGATCAAAGGCCATAAGCAGTCAATCTATTTAAGATTTCACTTCTTAATACAGAGATAAGGTAGAGGAGCAGTTGGACCACTTCCAAGGACCATTTAAGCAAAGAGTGGAAAAGCAAAAACAGAGGGATCTTAAAGCAGATTGACTTCAGAATAAAAAAAACAAATTGTGTTTGCAGACACAATTTCCCGAGATACAGCAGCTCTAACAGGGTAAGCTAAGGTCCCTTATCGGTTTAAGGAGACTCAGGGCCCATATCAAGTACAGTCTGTGTAGGCATGAGTCCCCCTGAGGTCCTTTCCCATTTTTAAGCAGTCCTCAAACAAATCTCCTGCTGAAGCAGAGGCCTCTTTCATGAGGCTAAATGGCATGTCATCCTGCCCTCCTGACTGGATGATTGGTGCTGTGATCTGAAGATAGATCGCCGGGGGAATTGAATTCCTGTTGTTTTAAGTGGAGGTCAGCAGAAAGTCCCTGCTGGCCTTGTGGTTTGTCATGATCAGAAGGCAGAAATTATTATTCTGTCATGGTATTTCACTGTTAGTTGCACACATAAAGAGGAGGAATGCAATTGTTTTCTATGACAGCAAGATAAAAAATAAAATAGATTTTAACTGAATTAAGAGAATGGGTTTTTTCAGAGATCACGAGAGCACAGAGATAAGGAAATTCTAATTATTCCATCTCAAATGACACACAACTGACGTGATATGTCCAAGTCCTAAAAGATTCTTTGGGCATAAGCACAGAGCCATTATAAGCATGCTATAGTTGTTTCAGACAATGCATATGTTAAAACTAATGTCTGGGTCTCACAGGGTTAAACAAAATATCATATGTATTGGGATGACAGGCGCTTTTATATTTGCATTGTTGTATTAAAAAAAAAAAATTGCCATAAAAAGGTTTAGGAACATACTCTCTTTCCCCTTTGTCACAGTTGCAATGGAGGCTGGCAGTCAACCAGGGAACAACTTCATCAGATTGCCACTGCACATCTTATTCTGAAAAAAGTGTATTCGCCATATTTTTAAAAAATAATTTTTAAAAATATAATTCACTTCTTGCTATTCCCCCTCCCCCAATGATGCCACCGTCTATCACGGTGAATTCTTTGATGATGAATCACATACCCTCATTTTCTTATCGGCCCAGCCTTAGCTGGCAGATCTCAGTTTTGAATTGTTTAGAAGAAATTTAATTTCACAAGGTTGCATCAGAGAACACAGGAGCTGTTCTACCTACTTGGCCAGCCAGCCAGCACTTCATTGCACACACAAACTGATAATATGATGGTTTGACAAAATCGCCTGCCTCCTCCTCTCTTTCCCTCGTCTCTTCTTTCCCGAAATAGAGCCTTCAGTGCCATGTATTACATGCTTGGCAAAGTAGGGCAGATTTCCTGAATTTAATGACAATGTCACACCACTTTACAAAATCATAACAGTGTAAGGAGTGACATCTGGTAAATACATGGCGCGTGTAATGTGTGCTCAGCTCCACTGCCTCCTTGTATTTCCACAGTCTGAGTAAAGCATGTGTGGCACAGTGCCAGCTGATGGGGGGGGGGGGGGGGGGGGGGGTTGTCTGAGCATGAAGGGTTGACCAGCAGTGGGACAGGAAGGGAGAGACACAGAGAGAGATATATGGGGGGGGGGGGGGGGGGTCCCAGAAAGAAAAATTATAATAATTTGAGATGTTTACCCCCAAAGGAATACTGCACCATAACAGAGTGTTACCTTAAAAACGCATATGACCAATTGATAAAAACAGGGCGAAGCATATATACATATTCTATGCTGAATATATGCATATCATCAATGTTTCGAAAGCCAGATTATTTTGCCCTTCACAAACATAAAAGAGAAAAGGCAGCACTCAAACTGGCTGTGAGCAGGTGCACCCAAAAAGCATATAACTTCAGGCCTGACAATAGCGCCAAAAACATCTATATTTTTAATGAAGATGGAATAAATAAGATCAAAACATTTTTAACTGAGAAAAAGAGTTGTGCATTGTTTATTCCCTATACAAACTTCATAGTTCTGTACTGTGAGTGAGTCCTGCATATTGATCACACTCCCTATCGTTTTGGTTGATTTTGGATAAAGGGTATGTCCTAATCTTTTCTGGGAAGCAAACGTCAACTAATGTCTTGAAACAGTCATTAAAAGAACAGAATAGTTATTTTAATGACAGTAAAAGGTCTACTGTTTATTATGTACACTTTATTCTCTGGCACAGTGTCCATTTATCTCTGCTGAACTCATCCGTGTGGGACAGGACAATGTTCCTCTCCCTGAGTTTGGTAAGTAGTTAAATAGTTTTTTCATATGCCACCAGGATTTCTCATTCTCCCACACCCCAAAATTCCTCTTACACCAAAAAGAGAGTAAAATTGGACCATAGTAACCATGTCAAATTTCAACCTCCCATTTTGTTTATTTATTTATATACCCACTCACTCACTTACACAATTGTGTACAGTCATCACTGCAGAGGGATGCTCAGCATGATTTTGTGGGTTGATAATTAGGCCCTGCTGCTAGGCCTGCATTATTCCTCTGGGATTGACTCGTTATGTCACTCTTTTCCCATCAGTCCAAGAAGCAATGGTGTTGGTTCTTCAGCTCTATTAAACCTGCCTTGCATTCGCTTGATAATAAAAATGGCTCGTTGTGTGGAAGCGTATTACTCATACAATCTGCAGCCTGTTTCCCTTAGTCGATCTGCTCCACACGTGTGAATTAGACAACGCAAATGATGATGATGTGTTTGCATTACTCGAGCTTCGCTAGAGGTCAGTTAGAGAAAACATGGTTAATGTATTTGCTAAATAAATTACACATTCCAATATGTGTTACAATGTATACACATTGTGTTGTGTTGATTTGTCTTCCTGAATCCAAGCGTTTTAATTGATTTAGTGGGCCAAATGTCATGATAAGTCAGAAAAGGATAAGCTTGTTTTTATTTTCATCCATCCAACATAATTCCAACAGATTCTTCTAGAATCCATGCACAATTACTCCGGGGGATAAAATTCTTGTTTTGTGTTCAGGAGCTACTTTTTGCATTTGATATATTATTTGAGGTTAAGGATCAGGTCATATGGCAGGAGGTAGGGCAATTAGCCCATTGGGTCATTATCAGGTTGCACAAGATACCAGGTTGAATTGCATTGAGGTAATTGTGGTCACTGTAAGTTATTTCCTTTTGCTACAGAGACATAAGCATGGAAGGCTGTTTTATTGTAGAGGACTGGATTACTGTGTTTTTGCTATATGTCGGAATATTTTTGACCTGCTAAGGAAAAAGTGGAACATGACCCTTGAACCGAGTACAGAATATAAAAAGTACAGCATCTCTGCAAATGATGCTCAAACACCCTAGCTCCAGAGACAAGGCTTAGTGCTATTTCTCTGCTGGGATTTGACAAAACAGGATTCCATATTCTACTATAAATGGACCTGGCAGCCATGGAAATAAATATCCTGACAACTGATCACACAGTTTCTGAAGGAGCTTGCAGAAGACTTAGGATTTATTGCTGAGGACTCTTGATTACAAGAGCGGAATCTTCTAGTTTTACTCATAAATATATATAGCCAGTTAACCATGCACTAACCAAATCCCGCCAGTTTAAGAAATATTGTAATGTGCTAACTTTGAGCCATGAAAGTATGACTAATGTTCATTAGTTAGTTAGCTAGCTAATCAGATGTTTCAGATGTTATGTTTACTGCTAGCCAGATAAGTTAGCAAGAAATTTAATACAAAAGAGAATAGAATGAAACTAGCTGAGTTATGTGTGCATTTCTGCTTACCTCACTGTACAGCACTTCATCAATGCATTTCATTCATTGATTCATTCCATAAGTAATGCAAAGAGACTGTGACCCTGCATGTTTCCTGGGACATAATTTGTTTATAATTAATTGCAATTAATCAGATATATATATATATATATATCTGATATATATATATATATATATATATATTTAAGGATAGAATGCTTAATTTAGCTCACAGATAAGCATGCCGGGCCTTCACAATGCATAATTCATGTTCAATAGGTATGTGCATTGTTTGGCTCCATGTTGTCATTGTAGCTTTGTCATTGTTGATTTGCCATTTATCTTATAAATAAAATAATGTCACTTTGCTTAATTTCACATCATGCATTCCATCATTGCACGTGAATTTAATACTAACCATGAATAGCTGCTTAAATGTTGCCCCTGGGCTGCTAAATTCTCACTAAAAGTTATGCAAAAGTCATGAAATTCACAAAGCTTTCACTCTCAGGTGGATATATCTTGGCAAGTGAAAGGCCATATTTTCTGATTCACTATGGTGCTATCTGTACAGTGCAGATGGGCTATCCCATAAAAGAGAAAATAAATGTGAAATGCTCCCACCCGCCCATCATACACTCTGTCCTCCTCCCCATTATATCCAGTCCACAATCTGACAAAAAAGAAGCCACTTTTGTTAGACACAATATAGTATCTTTGAATTTCTAAAACAGTGGCAAAAGGCATATACTGAGCTAAATAGACATGTGCTGAGCTTTTGCCAAGTTGCTTGGCATTCATTCTTGCCTCATTAACCTCTGCAGTAACACCTTAATTACTGCAGTTAGTTGCAGCCAGGTGTCCCTAAACACACTTGATGTTACAGAAAAAAAAAACTAAACAAACAAACTTATATTTATGAAATGTATAAATATGTTATCACATTTATTCAGTATTTAACATCTCTTAAATAAAATATGAAACTGACATTTTTATACTGTATAAATAATGACCTATACTTGATTGTAGTTCGGTGACAGGTAAATTAAAATCCAGGAGTTCAGTTATCTCAAATAGTTTGAGTATTTGAGTAAGGGAAACTTAATTTGTACAAGTATTCACTCATCTTTAACTTATAAAGATGAGTTAATATTCTTATTATTCTTTTTTCAGTTAACACATTACTATTGCATTTTTAAAGTTGAGACTACTCAATTTAGTAACAGTTGCATTTAAATTTGAAGGCATTAAGGCAGTGATAGACTTCATTTTAAGGTTAAGGCTTTATTTGTTAAACATACTTAATTACAAAGTAATAACATTCGGTTTCTATCTCAGACCTCTAAAGAATACAGAATGACAGTGTTCTTATTCCAACCAGCTTTTATGTCTCACTATAAAACTGAAGTTCCATTCATAAAGACTGTCCTCAACACATCAATTGTACTGGTCTGCAAAGCTCTATAGCCTCGCTGATCTTTCAAGTATAAATTTATATTAGATATTACCATATAAAAAGTCTGCATGAATCATGGGTAAGGACTAACATCAAATACTTCTTTTTTTTTTTAAAGAGATTCCTCTTATATAAAATTCAGAGAAAGCAATTGGTGAGTAATACCAAGCTGATACCAAATAGATGACTGAAATACTTGCATGGTGCACACAAGTTGTATTCATTTACAGTGTAAAGTTTTTCTATTTCCCTGGATAAAAAAGGCCAAATTCCTGCTTTGTTTTCAGCACTTTTGAAGTGGTTATATTCAATGGCTTGGGCATCCTCTTTAAGGGAGATATGCCTCACCCCAAAACCCAAGCACATTCTGGCCTGGTCTTGAAGAGAACAGAGGAAGCACAATGCCACTGCCACTGCCAATTTTGTCACAATAAGCAGTCTTTGGATTATTTTTGTTTGCCAGTATTTTATTTAAAATTCAAGCAATATATTGAAACATCTTCAAGTAAGCAAGGCACCAGCAACACGTTACTACACATGGAAAAATATTCTCCTCTTTCATGGCACCATATATTATATGTATTCCCCATAAAGTATGTAATACTTAATACAGATTGCACAGTCAAATGTCCTGTGTTATTTCAATTGGGACTATATGTACCCTGTAAGAGTTGACAGACAAATTTACTGTGTAGCAAGGTTAGATCGTAAGTAATTTCTCTAATTGTATTTGAGTCAATGCGTCTTCACTGAAAAGAAAAGAGTAGTTGTGATAATTCTTAGCAAGATAGTTTTAACATCATCAAGAACATCAGTAACATTTCGCAGGACCATGTTAAACATAGCTTTTATTTCTTGTGCAACAGGATGAGCAATTTTTTTTAACATAGAACTCTATTTTAATTTTCTTTTTGCCCTTGCCAGATCAGTGTGTTGTCCCCAAATTAATCACAGGTGAAACTCAATTTCAGGATGTGTAGTGGCACTGATGTTTTCCTTAATCACGAGATGCCATCATTAAACAGAGCTGGAGGGTTTGGTTCATTAACAAAGGCATAAACCACAGACACCATAGATTCACTGACTGGCATACTGGAATGTGGTTCACAGTTCACAGTTCACAATTTAGTATCACCCTAAAAATTCATACCTTTACCTATGTCTTTGTCCCAAATCATTACCACAAAATCAGCCATATTTTTACAATCAAATCATATTTCCACTTTTAAAGGATGATAGAAGAAAAAATTTGTTATCTGGAATTGTACTAAAATAAGTAATGTGAAAAAAATAATTGTAAAGGGCAGCGTGCTGTTGCTCTTGATACTCTTGGGATACTTCTATATCAAGACTAATAGCAGACTTCCATACAGCAATAATAATAATAAGAATAATAATAATAATAATAATAATAAGAAGAAGAAGAACTATTATGGCACCAAGTTCTTCTATTTATAAACCCTCACACGTTCTTTTTTTTGTATATTTGTATGGAAATACAAACAGAATATGTAAATATATGCTTCATAATCCTCTTATACAATGATATTACAAATTAAGAATTATATTAGTGTCATCTTTCAGTCCAGAAACAAAAACATTTGAAGCATCAACAAGCTGCTTCCTCTATATCCAGACAGACGGTACATAAATAATCATATTGATTATTCTGGCAGGTTTTTTATGGTGCATTCCGAATTGAAATAGACATCTCATTATCTTGTCATAATAATAAACCTACTATCTGCTTTTAGCATTTTCTGTTGCTCTTTTTTAAACTGGTAGGAAAAAATCACACATGATTGCAAATAATATCTCATTATACCTCTTAGAAAGCCTACACTGAAAGGTGGTCTTTCATCTTTCTGGTGGTTTTTCATTTTTCTGTTTAAAGTAACTCATCAAAACCATTGGGGAAAAAACAGCTCACCATATATTAAGCTCAATTTCATTAAGGTCAGGGAACATAGAATACCCTTCATTTTAAGTCGCACCAACCTGTATTCATGTTGAAATGAGTTTATTTGCATTCAAGTGGGTGACTGGTTGCATTCATGTGGGTGACAGGTAGGAGGAAAGCAACCTTATTTCTGCAAATGTCTTCAACTAGCATGTACAGTAGTATACAATGTATGGTATTTTACACCTCTAAAGACCCATAATATCATTTGGTTATCGATTGTCCTTTTGGAGTCTCCAAATGGCCTTTTTGGAAACCTGCCTACACATAGCTCATGTTTGATGGTACTGTCGTCATATTTGAACCATCGCTGTGGCTGTGGCTCCATTTTGTTTCTAAACCCACCAGGCATACCCCCAAGTATCTGTATCCATTAAAAAATATTTTAGTTGAGAAAAAGTCTTCTATTTCGCAGTGTTGTGCTTCTGTTACTTTCTTTCAAAAATATTTAGAGTAAGTAATATTTAGACTCTTGAAAAAAAATAAAAATAATAATAATTATTGAGGGGTTCCTTTCAGAAGAGACCAAGATTATGCCCGTAGTCAAGGGTCCAAGAATAGTAACCATTTGAGTATGTAATTTTCAGGCTTGTGTTAAAAAACGGGGATACAAAATGAGGTTAAGACCTTTTCTGTATATTTATCTCTAAATAGAAGCAAATTATTGTCCAGTGTACACAAAAATGTGAAATGCTAATTGAAAACAAAATGCTGTACCTTAAAAGTCAAAGGGACATTAGCAGTGAGTTGCAGTTATCGCTGAACATGACTAATGCCAGGATGTTCATCACTTTTGCCTTGAGATGAGACTGCTACAGGTATGTGTTAATCATTGTTATTATTGTTATTCATAATAAAATGGGTAAAATTTTACATTATTATTCATGTTTTTGTATTATTCATAACAATGAAATAGATCCAACAAAACCAATGTGTTTTCACTGGAAGAGCCATCCTGCTGCCCTATATATTATTATTATTATTATTATTATTATTATTATTATTAATAATAATAATACTAATAATAATACTAATAATAATCCAAACAAAAAAAATAAAAATAAATAAATGTTTTGCATGATGTAAGAGGTGACCCAACTGAAAAAAAAAAAACATGGAAAGTCTCGTAAGAGCACCACAACTGTAGTGTTCCAACACACAGTGGTATTCAAAGTGATACTCTCTGTTATTTCTTTTCAGAAAATAATTTGCTCACAGCTCAAATCAAGCTTTCAGCCTTTTATTTCAGTGAGCAAAACAAAGCTAAAACCACTGTGTGTTCGACAGTACAATATACAATGCCAAATATGTTTTTGTGGCTCTGTTTGAAAGAGGATTTCATATTTTATGTTTGGCCTGTTTTTCAATCAGAAGAATGCCAATAATTGTTGCTGATTCTAAGCCATTCTGAGACACATATTTCGTTTCTGAACCCACAGCTGAAAAACAGACTCTGAAAACAGCCTCTAACATCAAACATTCGGTTGCCTTAAAACAGAGTATGTTAGCTGATATTTACCCAATTTCATATCGGCGAGTACTGTGAGAATGAGCCGTTGAAAAATTGGTGTGCAATCTGACCATTCTTTCTTTCCAACTACACCTGTTTTGCCATGCAGGTTTTGCCCCTTGCCAGTCACACATAAAGCCTCTGTGTTCAAAGACCCATCAAAGAGCCAGCCACTACCATTCAACTATAAGCAAATGCTTCTCATTAAAAGCGACATAAGCTATCTAGAGGGTTAAATGCTGCCAATGAAAATCAACAGTGGCTTGTCTGTACAAATAACATTAGGCCCAAACAAAGGCAAATGATACGTTTTCATAGAGCGAGAAATGTGTATTTGGTTGGTGGAGCTGGAATGGTGTGTGGCTCATCGGATTTACATCATATTTATGAGCAGGAGTGTTCACGCATCATAGACTGGCGCCCACGACATTGGAGGTAAGATTGTGCAGCGAACAAAAAAAGAATATGCAACGAGCTGCCAAGGCAAAGGCTCAGGCACAGCCCATTAAAATGGGAAATTAGATTTTTCTTCGGTGTCATGCTGGAAGTCAATGGCATTATCGGAGTTATTAAATCTGATGGCTCTGCATGGATGTTTTTTTTTTTTTTGGGGGGGGGGGGGGGGGGTCACAGACAGTCACAGACATCATGTGTCACTTGTGACTTGAATATTATAATTAACATAAATATCATAATTTTTTGCTAAAGTGTTTTTTTTTGCTAAATAAAGACAATTTTTGCTAAAGATGGCAATTCATTGGTTTGCAGAAGTAAATATGTGACATCATGTAATGATTTCATTCTTTATGTAGTTCTTGTAGGGTTGGTCTGGCAATGTGGAAATTGTGGACAATTCCAAAGATTGTGCCATTGTGCCTGAGGGCTGCTTTGATCTTTATTAAATAAAAATGAGATAAAGCAATTTGAGTAATGTGATAACACTTTTACTCTCTTCTTTCTTATACAACACTTGGTCATCATCACCAGCTGGGATCAATCTGTATTTTTTACGTTACATTGATACTTTACCCGAATAGGGAAAAGTTTACTTCCTTAGCTTGCTACATTTAAATTTCAACAAATTGGATACATTAAATGACATCACGTGTGATCTCTTCCAACCGATGACAATAGAATAGGACAGTGATTATGCTACTGAGCCAGTTGTTTCTGAGCCATCTGTGGAGTCCAGGAAGAGATACAGCAACATCCTAAGAAGCTGCAATGAGCCTAGCACACCGCCAGTCAAACCGAACAAGCTTATCTGGAATTTCAATCAGCCCTGCCCTGGACTCATTCTTTAACAATTGTACAATCAGTGGAAATGTACAGATACATGTATACAACAACCAAAAGTGATCTTAGCTTTGAGTTGCATTTACACAGTGACTAGATTTGTGAGTTAGCTACTGTAGCTAGCCAGCAAACTATCCAGTCTTAGTGTTTATTTATAGCATTGCCTGGCAACATTGACAATTGTTACAGTAGCTAACATAGTTCTGAAGTAACTATTTTTGCGGGCGGAGCTGAATGAACAATAAAATCATAATCAATGGTCTGAAATTATTGTCTAAAATTACCATTACTTGATAAATAGCCTTGTTTATAGAACTGCTGTATAAAAGCAATAGCACACTTGAGGTTGTGCTGTTATACTGTATATCCACATGGCTGTGATTATCTTCGACATTTGGCATGCGGCCTTGTGCCTATGACCAAATCACAGCCATGCTGAACCACAGTATAACAGTACACCGTCTCATGTGATATTTCTTAATTTTTATGAAAAAAAATGTCAGAGATATTTTGTTTTGTGTTATTTATAATATCTGTCATTAGGCATATACTTTCAAGACCCTGTTTTACAGCCTAGGATAGAACTGCTGTTAATTACAGCAGAGCAAAGCAATTTAAAATGAATAGCTTTTTAGGTAGCTACACATAAGATTTTTAAAAAGTCAACATTCAAATAGGTAACAAACTAATAAAGGTCCAAAAGTCCAAAAAAAAAAATAAAAAAGAAAAGAAAGTAAAATAAAAAATAAAAATTAAAATAAAAAAATTGCTAGGCTTACACACATGGACGAGAAACAGAGAGTACGCATGCCCAAAATGAGCCAAAATGAGATAAATACAGTTAAAACATAGTAATTCATTTTAAATGACTAGAAAACAAACCCAAACCCGGCCCAAGCTCGAAAGCTCTACGTGGAAAATAGCTTTCACTATTTCACTATTTTCAGTTAAAACATAGTAATTCATTTTAAATGACTAGAAAACAAACCCAAACCCGGCCCAAGCTCGAAAGCTCTATGTGGAAAATAGCTTTCACTTGAATCCAGTATAGATGCTGCGACAGGACCTGAAACGAGCAGTTCATGCTTGAAAGCCTAATTTTCTGAATTAAAGCAGTTCTACAAAGAAGAGTGGGCTAAAATTCCTCCACAGCGATGTGGAAGACTTTTTATCAAATTATAGGAAGCATGTGGTTGCAGTTATTGTTGCAGGTTTAAGGAGACAATTGTGTTTTCACATAGGTGATAAGGGTGTTCGATAACCTTTTTCATTAAATTAATGAAATAATTTTAAAAATGTGTTTTGTATTCACTCAGGTTCCCTTTGTCTAATATTACAGTTTGTCTAAAAATCTGAAACCATTCAATGTGAAAAATATTCAATAATAAAAGAAATCAAAAAGGGACAAATAGTTTTTACATGGCACTGTACATATAGCACACATTACATCCTGTGTGTTGTAATAAATTGTTTAATAGTATTTCAACAGCCCTGTTTTTAACTGCAGTCATTAATAAAGAATGACTTTCAATGATTCCCACATATTTGACTTTTAATTAACCCACGTGCTGTCTTAAGGTTTATGAATCAATTATGAATTGATTTCCACCTCAACTACTGGACATCTACTGACTACTAATTAGAATAATACATTGTTATCTTTGAAACTTTACCACAAGTGCAAAATCTCTTTCTCTCTCCCTCACACACACACACACACACATGCACGCGCGCGCGCACACACACACTCACAAATACAGATAGAGCGAGGGGAGCATACTTCACTCTGAAAAACCTCAATCTGAAACTTAATTGCATTCAGCAGTACTAAAGTATGCAGCAGATGGCTGAATGCCTTAGATAAGAAAAGTGGTAATTAATACATTAAAAAACCACATGCAGTATTGGCCAGGTCTGAAGATGTGCCGATTAGAATGGAGGAAGCACAATGGCTCGCGTCTGGGCTGGGCAGAGCGGCTCGGCTCACCTCTACCTGCTTTGCATTCTGCTTTCACCCTCATTATTAACCCCTCCCTTTATGACCTGTTCTCATTATCGTTGTCCTTTGTGCCTCTCAGCAGGGATACCAGCACTAAACTTATCTTTTTTGAGCAAGGTGTTAAATTGCTTGGTTAAAGGGATTGCTTTAAAAAATGCTGAAAGTTGAGAGGGGGGGAAGAGATTGCTATTGAGAAGGTGTTTCCTTCTGCTGTTATTCTCCTATCTTTGGGAGTGGCTGTCTTAGGCCTTGTGCGAACGGCTGTGACTGAATTTTAAGTGTTAGATGCCAAGCATTCTGTTCACCTGCAGTGGTTCTTAGTGGAATTGGATTGATTTTGACAACTGCCATTGCTTTGTGTGCTTCAGAGGCTTGCCTTACTTTTAGGCGATCCCTTAAGATGATTTTGATGTTTCTGGAAGCTCAGCGTGACACTGCAGCATAGTGGACAACAGAAGACTTAGGCCACTGGGAAATGTACTGCAGAAATGGCCCTGTGCCTCACATTTACAAAGATTCACTGCTTAGTTGGGTGTGGAAATCTCCTGTGAAATCTAATTGGCTGACACACATAATGCATACTGCAGAGATGAAAAAACAGAGAGGAAACAGAGGTAAGGCACAGTAAGACAGTGGGGACTGCAATAAAGTAAAGAAGCACGGGAATAAAAGATGCTCACAAGACATTTGCTGAAACATGCTCGACCAGTCACAACACAAAAGAGTTAATGACTCTGTGCTAACAGTGACAATGCAAATAAAAGCCATGCCAAAGAGGTTCTAGGCTGTTGTTGTTCCCAAAGTGAATAGCGAAAAGCATCATGCACATTGGTATATTACCTGGAGGTGATGCTCCATGTACCACCTAAACACCAAATTAATGGAGGATATATAATGGGCAGTAAAGCAGAACGCGCAACATTAGTGGAGCATGTTTAATAATCCTTGAATCACAGTGAATGTAAAACAGCTCAGATTCAATCAGCCAGGAAATAAAGCAGAATCTGAAAGCCTGAACTAAACAGCCTCTGCTTCTATTATGCTGCATTGCACTATTCTGGCAAATAAAAAAAGGCTTTGTTTTGGGACTAATCTTTTGTGTATCTTCCTTGCAGGGTCAGAGGTGGTATTCAGCTCAGGTGTTGATAGAGGACTGACGGGACAGATGTCACCCAAGGGATGATGGGTAGGCCTGTCACAGTGCACTATAATATCATCTAGTTCAATAAGTGGTCCGGTGCTCAGCTACACAGTTTCAACACGGCAAACCTTGTGAATCTACCACAATCCATCAAAACATTTTTATCCCATGAACAAGAGCTGCTACGGGCAAGGGTCACATTGTTTTCTCTGGAAAATGTACAGGAGGAAGCAAAAATTACATGGAAGAGTAATACATCTGTCAGAAAAGGAAAGTTTTTATCCACAGTAAGATTTTGGAAAGTCTATTTTATTCCTCTTAGCCTTGCCTTTTTCTTGTACTGCCTCCAAATTTCTGGAAGTTCAAGAAGGTGGAGAGTTGGAATTATTTATGGCATTTAAAGTTGGAATGACTGCAGAGATACTCTAGGAATGAGAAGAGCCTGCCTGCAGCCTTGCCCCTGAGGCTCCTGCACTCACAAACTCATCTCATAGGCTCTGAACTGTCAGGATATAATCACATCCCACAATCCTTTTCATTTTTTTAAAGCAAAAATAGCCCTATTTATACAGTTTGTCTCATTGAGATTTCAATCTCTTTTACAAGAAATACCTGTTCATGAAGCAGCAGTCACATACTCAGTTACTGTATAAAAGCAATGGCACAAGTAAACACAAATAATAAAAACATTTACACTCCTCAGTTACAATATTGCAGATGCTAGCTTTGGATGAATTTGGATATTCATTATTTACCTAAATTCAGGTTGCAATTCAGTAGAACTAAAAGTGATCATTATTCTTTACTGATGATCACGGCTCAAAGTATCTGATGGATATAAAGTATGCTAAAAGTGCTAATTAGGTCCAAATACTGAATGAGAAAGGCATGATTATTGGATCAAATTACCTTTACATAACCCACAATTAAATAAAGGTTTCATAAAATACTATCTGGGTTTTGGAAGTAATGCCGTTTTTGCACATGGATTTAAATCTGTATCAAAATTGAGCTTTTATCAATGCATGTCCAATGCACAGCTTTTGCCCTGGACTTTCATCCATATTTGAAAAATTGTTTAACAAACATCAGCTATGATGGGAATTACTTTACTAAAGTATCATTAATATATAATCACAAATGTACGTGGGTAGCCTAATACCATTGGACTGTAGTTGTAGTAAAATAGGCACACAAGCTGCAAGAAATATGGCATTAGGCTTAGATGTGCGGACTGAGTATAGCTGATGGGACCCACCATGTACCAGCAACTATTTGAGCCGGACAAGTTCTGCCCAGCACACAGCCAGCCAGTGGCAAGATATTATTGTGACGAATGAAAAGCATTTTAGCTGATGAAATTACTTTTCTAATGGTGGATAGTTTGTTAGGCTTGCATGAAAGGACATGTATTGTTTCTCCTGCATAAATAAAACATAAGTATTGAGTTTGCAAGCTGAAAATGTTACACATGACCAAAAAAGTTCTTGGGCCTTATGCCTAAATATGTTGTTGTTTTACAGCAAAAATGTATTTTGCAATGCCTAAGTCCAAACAGATGACTGTAAATTTGGAGGCCTTAGAAGAAATCACTCATCTGAGTGAATAATTCAGAGGAGGACAGTGAAAACAGCTTTGACTCCACAGCACAGGGCATGCGTAATGAAGGACTTGATCCCATTTTATATTGGTGGGCATCTAAATGCATTCTCAAAATATATTTATTATTATTCGGTACACTTAAATAAGGAGGAGCCTCCTGATTTTGAATAATAAAAGCAGAATGTGAAATTGTTGGACACGTTTGACATGTTGATGAGGGAGGGGTATTTGACAAAAACTTCAATAGAAGCCTGGAGCTTAGAAAAAAACAATGCAAAAAATAGCCTCTATACATCTGGTCTCGAAACATTCTGCATACAGGGGCTTGAGATTTCCCCCCCCCTCCCCCCTGCCCTCTGGAGACTGATGATGTCACTGACCTTGGTTTTAGGGTTTTGGTTCACAGCTGTTAGGATGTGTCTGTCATCAACTGCAGTTGTCTTCCTTGGCTGACCTGTTTAGTCCAACAGTGGTTTCTTTAATTTATTAGACTTTCCAAACTGCTGTACTTGCCAAGCCCAGTTTCAGTGCTGTCCTTCTTAATGAATTATTCTGTTCTCTCAGCTTACAGATTAGTGGATTTTCAGCCACAGTTAGGTCTCTGGTATGCTTTCTGACTGCAAATGCAATCTCAACAGATGAAAACAAAGGCTAAAACCAAGACTAGACACTCACTGCCCTTACAGTATGTGTGAACAATTCCTACAAAAGGAAATATTTGAGCAACAGTAAATGCCTGTCAGTCAACCGATAACTTCATTTTGCACAGCTGAAAATGCTCTCTCTATCCTTAGATGACATTTTAAAAGTTAGCATGATGTTCGTCAAAGTGCTATTATGGGGAAAGAATGTGTCCAAAAATGTTCTGATCCATTGTTATGATCTGGTCTAGGGTCAGACCGTAACAGAGTGAAAGATAAGGGAAATGAGTGAGGAATGGGTAAGGGAAACATACTGAAAACCGACCAGTAACTCAAGTTCCTATATGCCTATCCAAATCTAACTGAAACTGACTAATCTTTGACGGGTTCTGGGCACAGGGCAGCTTTGAATGCCGAACTTCGGACAGTTAGCCAATAGTCTGAAGCCAAAAGTCTGAATAGCGTACCTACAACGGAGTGTTAAATCTCCACCAAGAGTACCTTCAAAAATAATAAAGGTAAAAATAACAAAGCAAAATAACAAACTTGTGTCCCGGTGGAAGGATTTGTAGTCCAGCTAGGAGCACGCTAACTAACTGGAGCACTATACGGTGAGCAGAGGGCAAAACGAGACTCAAGGTCGAGAACAAGTGAATGGTTAAACGTGAAATCCAATCAGCAAACAAAGGGAATAGGTGAGAATCGGAATTGAATATAAGAGCTAATGGTCAGGCGCACAAAATCATGGGGCAAACAAACTCGAAGGGCTAAGGAAAAATTCAGAGTCGAAGGGAACGTGTCAGTGGTCATACACAAGATCTAATCAGCAAACAAACCAGAAGGGCTAGACGGGAATTGGAATCAAACAAAAATCAAATACACAAAGTCAAACAAAGAAACTGCTATACACAACACACCAAGCACAAGTTCGAAGAGTTAGGCTCTACTAGTAGGTGGTAAACTGCGGCTTTTTCAAACCGAGTAACCGGAGACGGAAACGGCCAATCAGGTGACGAACCGGAAATACAAAACCCACATGCAACAGAGATAAATGTAAACAGACTTACGACAGAGGTCATAACATCGATTTTATTGTACCTGTTTTGTTTTATTCTATTTAAAGGAATTCAGCATCTGATGCACATATGCATAGGTCAGCAGATGAAAAGGTTGAATATCAGTTTCACTTGATTTTGCTTTCTCAAAGTACATATTGCTTTTCATGTAGATTTTGAAATATGAGTGGAATTCAAGTTAAGTACAATGCTATTATTACAATTCCTATATTATAATAATTATCATATAGTACTCTACTATAAGAGTATGAGTGTGCACTTGAAAGTGGCTTTCGAGAGAGGTCCAATGGATAGCGTACACTTGAAAGTGGCTTTCGAGAGAGGTCCAATGAACAGCGCATGTAGTCCGGTGGACAGCGAGGGAAATTAAAAGTGGCTTGCTAGAGAGGTCCAAGGCATTGCATGCACTTGAAAGTGGCTTGCGAGAGAGGTCCAATGGATAGCGCGCACTTGAAAGTGGCTTGAGAGAGAGGTCCAATGGATAGCGCGCACTTGAAAGTGGCTTGCGAGAGAGGTCCAATGGATAGTGCGCACTTGAAAGTGAATGGCTTGCAGGAGAGGTCCAATGGACAGCGCGCGCGGTACAGTGGATGGCTAGGCCGAATGAAACACAGCAGCCAGTTATGTTGCTTCATGCCCATTAGCTAGATAAATACTTAGTATCCTCAGCTAGAGTATGATCATGTTGACAGTTATAATATATAGTAACGTTCTGAGAGCATGTTTTAGGTGCGCCTTTTTCAAGCTTAATACGAAAATGTAATTTTTTTTAATTAATTTTTTTTTGGAGCATAGTAAAATGAGGATAGGGTGGGATGCCATAAAAGAGCTAACCCTCTGTGATGTGCATTACAGTGATTGGACAAATGATAATGTGGATTTAAGGAAATTACTGATGGGGACACTTTTATGTTCCCTACAAATTGGTGGTGACATACATCCTTGTCCGCACCTAAATTAATACCTATGGTCCGATGTCATTTTTAGTCCTACTGTAGCTGTCAGTTCATCCACTTTTATAATCAGTCATCTTGGGTACATCTTCTGGGAAAAAAAAAAGAAATTAAAATGAAATGGGCTGATTTAAAAAAAAAGAATAAATATTCAGATTCAAATTTGGTATTCACCTAGATGCTTCAAATTTGGTATTTACCTAGATGCAAGCACAAATCACTAATGAACTCTAAAGGGGTCCTGCAATCCAAGTATTAAGTGTGCCGTCAAGTAAAACAATTAAATTCTCATTTAGCACACAGAATCACAAAAAATGATGTTAATCTGTTTTCAGACAGAACATCACACACCAAGGTTTGTTTGTTTGTTTGTTTGTTTATTTATTTATTTATTCATCAGCACAGTCTAGAGTTATTACCATCAAAACAAGGGTGCACCTCTGCAGTTCTTTATCCAATTTAATAGCGAAAAACTTCTTCAGTTTGTGGATGGCGTGTACTGAATTAGAACCGCACACAAATCAAATATCGCAATTCCCTCTGCTTCACTGCAGGGCTACCTCAGCAGGCTAAGATCAGATCAGGGGTTTTGATGCTGAAACATATTATATGGCCTATCACTTCACTAGTCCCAGTCCTCCACACGGTTGAAGAAAACCTGATTACCACTTCAGTGATTCTGTATGGGCTGATTCCTCTATCTAGGACCATAAACAGAATAACTTCCACATTATTATCTAATTTCAGTGCTTATTCGCTGAAAGAGTATAAGGAGCCAATGCGAAGGCTGAGGCTCCTGCTAAGTTAGCCATCATATTGAACTGTTTTTTCAAGCATGTTTTTTTCATTGATTATTGAACTGCTCAAATAAATTGGCTTTGGTGAAAGGTCATGTTTGGTCAAACATATCCATAACTATTCAGCCAAATTTTGCCCATCTTACACCAAATCTAACCAAACTCATTATTCCATGTGACATAAGTGCGAAGACTGCCAAATCTAGCCAAACGCTATTATAAATCATTGCCGTCACAATACATAGTTGCACAGATATTTTCCAGCGGGAATCAGAAAATCCAAAAGCCATTTGAGCCATTGTATGAAGAACGGGAAAATGATTCCCTGGCCCTTTAAAAGCAATCAAGCTGAACTCCTTGAAAATGGTGGGATACAAAATAGAATTTCTCATTAAATTCAGAAATAATGGAAATGGGCCAGACCCTTTCAGGGTGACAGGGTAACTCATGTCCTGCGATGGCCAAGTCTGCTCATTATTTACAAGTATGTTTGTGAGGTCTATTCATGTGATACAACCTCAGGTACCCCAATGGAAACCAGGTCTAATTTTTAATGTTATTATTACCATCTGTATGCACTGAATATGATGTTTCACCCTGTTGATTTTTGTTTACCCTTATGTGCTTCATTGGTTCACTGGCCTTCATTATACCTGAATTGCAAATGAGTGAAATTGTACCCAATCATGCATGATATAAGCACAGTGATAAAAACACATGGGGAATGAAACTTTAATTTATGGGCTGTTTGCTGGGAAAATCTGACTGAATGTCTTAAGGTGTTGCATAATTTTTTGTCATTATGAATAACAAAATGACGCCTGAGACAGTGACAAGCTTGTATTTTCAGTTTCAAATTCACTGGTAAGTGCAAGGATGAATTGCAAACATCATCAGCACCCCTTACTACCCAGTTAAATGTTAGTTTGTTACCCCAATAATGAAATCCAGGTGGTAAACCAACAGCTACTGTCAATGTTGTAAAACATTTCCTCAAAAGGATCTCATTCGTTTTCTGTCAATATCTGCATTCTGTGAACCTCACACCTTTTGCACACTTTGTATATCACTCGTAGCACTAACCATGTGACTTTCAGTCAGTAAACTACACTGGCTCGGAATAGGTATATTACAGCACTTCTGCAATTTGTTTCATGTTACTTACCAAATAGCTATGCACTGATGCTTTTGTTTTCCCATTGTCGGTAGAAGTGCAAATTTTACTTTAGCACACTCATAATAACGTCACATACTGGGTAACTGTCAGCTTAAAAGACTTCCATGTACTCTGGACAGCAGCATGAAAATGTCAGGACCATATTCAGGAAGTGGATGCTGCCACTCCTGCCTCTCCAATATTTACATTATATCAATCAAATACATTAAATCAAATAAATCAAGCATTTTAGTTGATTACTGCAGGAATATGCACAATTAAGAGTCAATTGAATGCATTTGAAGCCAATTAAAATGATACGTTTTCAATTGGTGTGATTATTATTATTATTATTATTATTATGAGTATTATTATTATTTAAGTTGCAATGTTATATTAAGTAGGCATGAAGATTCCTTGCTCAAGAGAGCTTTCATTGTAAGTTGGAAGTTGATAATGTTGAGTCCTTGACAGGCTTGTCTTACCTCATCTGCTTAGTTTCAGGTTTCAGTTGTGGGTGTGGCCAATCAGCTGTGATTGCTGATCAGAAACATCTGGTGGGAGCTCTATATTGTGTTTGACTCCTTTATGTTATGGTCCTTTCAAGCAGGAGTTGTGACAATAAGCAGTGTTATACTGTATGCATCTGCGAGTTTTCAATAGCAGATCTCAAATCAGAATATTCACAGTGTAGTATGCTGAATTTTTGATGGTAGCTGTGACATACCAACTAAAAGACTTACTCAGCTCATGACGCACTCAGTGACAGCTTATTCAAAAAGCCTATTCCAATGGAAGTTTGTGAGATGGCAAGAAAAAGAATCACAAAAGCACATTAAATGGAAATAATGGAATTAAAAGGGATTACTGTAGCAGTTTCACTAAATGGCATAATAAAGGTACTTGTCAAGATTACATATTAGAAATGTATGCACTTTATATTAAAAGCAATTTGTCAAGCAGTGCATGACTTGGTGCAGTTATATTGGGGTATACATGATCATTCAAGACAGCATGTCTTTCCTTAACAACATGAACTCCTATGAAGCATAAAAATAGACTGCTTCAAAAACAAACATACTATATTTACATCCTGATGGGAGAAAAGGCTCGTCCAGCGGCAGCCTAATTGCTCGGTTAGTTTAGTGTAGTGCTTAGCACAGCATCCTCTCCTGCTGAAAACCTGGTTTTGAGGCTCAGAAAATCCCTGTAGTTGCACATTATTTTACTTATTTTCAAAATGTATACTGTAACACCACAGATTTCATGAGATACAGCAAAATTATTCAAACAAAATGAGATGGCGAGAGGGTTTTGGGTTGGGGTGGAGGGAAATCTTGAATTATTTTTGTATTTTTTAAAATGTAATCTTAATTTCTGTTGCTTGTCTAACTGAAATGCAAATTTTGGAGAATTCGACCAAATGTATTGTATTTATGTCCTGACGGGAGATCAGACATCAGACTGGAATAAAAGAAACACAGTCAATCAAAGCCTAACAAATTATTCAGTTCAAAAGCAGCATCTAACAATGGTATAGTGATGGCATTGCTAGGCATACCTTTGCTCTTTGCTATGCTGAATTTATTTTGGCAAGAAAGCAGACGAAAGGTTGATGTTCTGGAATAGAATCTTACAACTATCCATATTTCTGGGACAGACATGGTTCATGTAACGTACATGTATATGGAAGTTAAAACGTCTTTTTACCCAAGGCCAAACCCCTCTCAGTGATGTACTGAAATAAATAGCCTTTGAAAAAACAGACCATGAGTCTCATATAATTACTTATGTTCAACAGAGTGTGGCTAAGTTCAATAGAAACAATGTGAAGAAACAAAAAGACTCTTGCTTAATGTCTTGTGAGATACGCCGCCTAAACAATGTATACTGAGTGTGGTATCCTCAGACAGACATACATGAGATTTTTACCTTGATGTGTATTTCAATTTACAGAAGAGTTTTTAGTGAATTCACCCAGTATTGCAACTTCTATATTAGATGCTTTTAGGGAGATAATTGTAGTTAAAGGCCAGCTCACAGATCTGCATTCTGATGTGCATTAACACTTTGAACTTGTGTCTGATTTACACTCAACCTGTCTATGTGCCCTGAGAGGTTGAGTGTGTAAGTGTAACACATTATTTTCTCATGTGTAACAATCTCATATCAAGTGCAAATGGCCCTGACGTGGTTTCAGGAAACAACAGTAGCATTTTAGATACTTGCTTGGGTATATGTAAAGTGCAAAGGTGGAAAGTACAGGGATCAGAATGTAAAAGTCCTGCCATGCATTTATTCCACCCATGAACTTGGCCAGCTGATTTCACTAATGAGTTGCACCTCCTGGCAGAGGAATTGTGTTCATTAGCAAACTCAGGTGATTGGAACAAAATACTGGGGAGGACTTTTACTTTCTGAACCCGGATTTTCCACCTTTGGTAAAGTGGTTTATAAATAAAATGTGTTGGGAGCTTTTGAGAACGTTCCAGCAGGAAGTCTTTTGGATTAATGCACTCTACTCACAGCCAGTGTCACACAGTCCTGTTACCTCCACTGATTCCTCCCCTAACCCTGGTAAGAGGCATCTGAAATGACCTATATGTAAACACATGTTGAGTCTGTGATCTGGAATGGGGATCCATTGTTTCTGATTGTGAACAGTTGTTGCCATCTCAGAATGAAGCATCTCATACATAAGAATGGTGCAAGGTAAAGTAATGCTTTATGGAAACATTCATCCATCACCATTGAGGCTATGGTGAGCTGAAGCAGGTCAAGACAATATTGCAATGTACAGGGGCTTTAATGTAAATACCCCTTAACTTAACCAAAGCATCAAAACTTACCTGAAATGACATGGACCTAAATTTCCATTGATAGATTATTTGTATTCTAATTTGATATGATTAAAGCTATACGTCATGTTGCATTGCTTTTAAATTAATTCAATATTTCTGATTGTTTTGTACAATAGCCTAGCCACTGATACATTGCAGTACATCAACTAAATCTACTGATAGAAGCTTTTAGACCTGCTGCAATCTAAGTAACACAAGAACACATTTTTGTAATTCCTCAATCAACTGAATTGGACTGTTTTTAAATTAGTGGTATTGTTGCTATGAAACAAAACAAAATGTTGATTATTATTATGAACTTTGCAACATCAATCATGGAAATTTAAGGACAGAAAAAAATGCCACTTCCATGTCAAAAAAGGGGGCATCTCATAAGTCCCCAAGGTCTCCTATGTGCTGGCAGCATCTCTAATTGTTGTGCATTCCAGACAGTCTTAAAAGAATCATGTTAGAATCATGATGTGTCAGTAAGATCGACAATAGTGATCGATTTAAATTGAATGTAATACATGCAGCCTGGGAACTATTATGCTATTTTGATACCAAAGTCAATCAAAAAAAAAAAAAAAAAAGCAATTTGTCATGAAACAGCTAGCATTAGCCTTGTGAATTAACATGTCCTTTGCTAATTCAACTGAGCATAGGAGATAATACACCATTGAAAAATACCAGCATTATGAATCTTAATTTTTTGAAAATTGATAGTTTTCTCATGCATTCCATTTCATTCATGGAGACTGCACTGGTAGTCTGTGTCTTCTACTTAAGTTTTTCTGCAGCTAAATCATATTGTGCTGTATCTCTCCAGTTATAGAATTAACTTCCTGGTCATCATGGGAATGAGTGAGTGGGGCTCCATGAACCCCATAATCAGTGGAGCTAATACATGCTGTCAATCACTGGCTTGTTTGAACTACCAACATAAGGGCCTGCTATTATATTTGCATCATCGATACACTTTGAACAGTTCCTCTGCTAATTTTTTCTTCTGTTCACACTCCATTTAATGCCTGTAATTTTCACTGTTCATATATCTTTCTGATTGCCAGGTTTTTTTCTCTCTATAATAACCCAGGATTTTTCCCCCTTGCAGACATTGTTCATTGACCTGTTTTTAATCTGAGTTGCATTAAATAATTGCGTGTTAACTGAACTTCAGTGTTAGGGAAAAGCATTTTTTTTTCTCCAATAATTTTTTATTATTATTGCTTTTTACAATTTGTGCATCACAAGGCTCTCTTGACAAAGCAATCCACTAAATTCCTAAAAATAACTATCATAAAGCTGCATGCAACTTCTCATTCAGCTGTGTGAGAGTGGTGTTATCACCTTTCAAAGACATAATTATACCCCTCCAAACATAGAACACCCACACAAATTGAATGCATCCATTACATTAAATTATTTTTAAAATATACATATCTGTTTAAAATTATGTAGACAAATTTCACATGTCTTTAAGCTCAACCTGTAGATTTAACCCAGCCAGAGACATCTGTTGCAAACTACCTCCCCCAGTGATCCTACTTCAGGGTGATCTCTGAGCCTGTATTTATAAAGATAGCCATCTCTTGCCCTGCTTTCCAGATGTTCAATGGGGTATTATCAACAGATCTAACTTAACATGAAGTTGATTAGCCACTGTCCTAATGTAAAAACAACGTGAAGGAAGGAAAATTTCTCTATTGCTATTCTGGTAGTGTTATTAATGGGATGGCAGGATCCAAGGAATCAAAATGTCCACTGACTTCACAGAATCGGTCCCCACCCTTTAAGTTCAGGAACTGAACTGTTGTTGCTTCGGTCACACCGATGGGAGGGGCTCAGAGCAAAGCAAGCCCTGCACGAGCAGATCTAAGCTATCGTTGGCTACTACAGACAACAGAGTCCAATGGTGAAAAATGCTTAAATAGGAGGAGTAGCTGCAGCTTCAGTGAATGGCAATTTCATAATTTAACTTACTGAGAGCTGAATGAAAGGAACAAATCCTTACATGGAGGTGAGTCAGTTCCTTTCATTTGCCAAACAGATTTGTTCAAAAGGAATGAATTATTTACAAAGGACACACCACTCGCAGGTATGCCACCCCACTAAGATATGCCTTGACAGGGTGGCATGCCCCATGTCTACAGTATACAGCATTATGGAACAGGACTAGCCTGCTTTGATGTGAAGGTGAAGGCTTAGAAAGGTTAGCAGTTGCTAAGTGTAAAAACTTGGGACAATAAATGCAAATGCATACTGAGATACTGCTAACTCTTCTTGCATCTTGAAAACCTAGTTATATGCTAGTTGAAAGAATATACTTGATTGCTAAAGTTCAGTGGTTTATATAGTTAGTGGTGCAATTGGAAAGCTCCTGACCTTCTGTATGACACAGGAGTAAATATCTTACACTGTCTGATTCTGCTGTCACGCACTGAAGGTTTACAGTTTGCAGCAATACTTTGCACTCTGCTGGGGTGTTACTGCATGGACTGAGACTGACTTTAATTTCATACACTTAACAAATGAATAAGGATCAGATGTCAGGAAAAGGTTTTTCAAGATAATGTCATCCTAGAACTGTAAACCTTGGCTGTTTACCTTGGCTTGATAATGAAAGTTGGAGGGAGCTTTAGAATGGCAGCAAATGCTTGGAAGAGAAACTCACAGGGTACTCGACACTATTAAAATGTAAATTAAATTAACACTTTGTATTTCATGTACATAATTATGTACTTAACATTTTTGATAGTATTATCCAGCCCATTACACTGCATGGCAGCGAGGAAGGGGTCAGTGTAGTCGGCAGAAGAGTAAATGGCATAAGAATCCGAAAACAATCCTTGCAAAAAAAAATTCGTGTTTTGATACCCATTGCTGTCTAGCTAGCTAGCTAGCTACAGCTATAGAGCAACAAGAACAAAACAAAAGAAACTCAACAGTGTTTCAAACCGGAATGGTTCTAGTGGCTCTACAATGGTGCGGAGTACATTTGTCTGGCTTATTTTTGGTGGCACTCATACTTTCTGAAGGCAAGGTTGGTGTGAATCATTACTTAACTGTACTGGATGATCATCTTCAGCCCATATTAACATACTTATTTCTGGCCCATCCAGAAAGCAGGACTAGTTGTAGAGTGGTTCGTCATGGCACTGACCAAACTGATATGTCATATCTAGCTCTGAATTCAATCAAGCATTTATGGGATACTCCATAATAGTCCTGCAACTGCATGTTCCACTTTTACCTAGTAAACATGAGTTGGCTGACTTTCTCGATTTGATATCATGCATATACAATGTGTCATATTTTCATATATATTCACAGCTCATCTGGTTTATGTCTTTCAATTTAATTGTTTATTTTTTTAAACAGTTCATTGTTTACTGAGGAAGTCAATATTTATCTGATTTCATAACTGTGGTTTATTAACAACTTTGTGTATTCTACATTTTCTTTTTAACAAAACCCTCCTGTGGAATTGCCGCCATGATTCAGTTCTGATAAACAGACTGCCATCAGGGTGGCGTTGAGTCAAAGAATAAACACAAAGAAAACAGAAGAGAATATCATTTTCATTCAGTGAGAATTAGATCACACATCAGAAGATATCTCTCCCCCTCCCCCTCCCTCCCCCCTCCCCACACACCAGGTCAAAAGCATAGATGGCCACCATAAACTGTAACAGCATTTATGGGATTTTTCAACTTCTTTCAAAACATTATTTCCCCTGAATTTCTGCTCCTTGCCATACAGAAGATCCATATAGATATTTGTGCCTTTTCCCGTGTTATCGAATATCTGATCCCTATATGAATGGTTTTGGTCCTACACAAAAACATACTTTTCAGGACTGACAGAACAACAACCCAAAATGTTTTGATGTCTGAAGATATGGTTGTCTCTTAAGATCCCTGACCTCGGAGATTACAGCACTGGAAATGGTGACAAGACAAAAACAAAATGTTCACAGACCCCCCCAAGGCAAAAATCCATCTCTGCCAATGTAAAACAATTTTGAAAGTGGTTGCCAAAGTAGCACCTAACCTTGAGCGTGAAAGTGAATTCTGTTAAAGAAAAAGAAATACTTGCTGGGAAAAACTCAAACAATGCACCTGCACCCCCAAACTTACTGACTTATTTCTGCTAAGTTGGGCTATGTTACAAATCAGTATCACTCAAAACAAAATAGAAAATGAATAGAGACAGGAGAAAAGAAAAAGAGCAAACTTTTGTTTTTGTGTTGTTTATAAAAGCAATGAATTACAAGACACACTAACACTGTTTTAATATGGCAAGCAGTTACAACCACTATTTATTAATTTGGGTAATCAGGGAAGTACATTCAGTGTTTCCTTATCGGGAAATGGGGTATGCGGTGTCATGCATGGTTTTAAGATTAGCAAACGAGCATCAAGCTCTTTGCCATTACTTTGCAGTGGCCTTTGAAGTCTACTCCCTTTGATTAGGGCGTCTTTAGAGGGTTCGATGAGGAGCAGAGAAGCCATTTGAGTCACTGGCTTAGGGGTGTTGTGAGGTAGCAGAAAATGGTCTGGTTCATAACTACTGCAGACGCTTCAGAAGATCTCCATATGTACCCCTTCATTAACCTGGGGGCTAGCTGTTATCCTGCATTAGTTATTTGCCTTTTGTGCTTTTTCCTTCAATTAATTGCTCCTTAACATTTCTAAGTGCAAATGTAGAGTGAAAGGCCACAAAGGGTATGTCCTCTAATCTTCTTTGGTCTCTCTGTAAGTCTGACAGCAACACTGGCTGATAACTGAGCCTTGAGGCTACAGTTTAGATCACAAGGAGGAGCTGCCTTTGCCACAGGAATCAGCAATTGACAGGTGTATAATTTATTAAATTATTTTACATTCAGTATGTATACATTTTGAGCCCCCTGGAATGTATTGTAATGTAATTAGTCATTCTGAAGTAATCAGGATTACAAAGCAGCACTGGACCTTGGTTAATAGTGAGTGGACCTTGTACGTAAATATGTAATTGCACAAATGTGTACATAGTAATTCCATTGTAATGTGCTATGTAATTGTTAGGTAAACATACATTGGTATACAACATATTTCAGCACAGCACTGGTTGCAGACACTAAATTAAGTTCCCTGTAGACTTGTGCTCCACATGAGTAAATATGGGACAATTTGAAACTTTGAAATCAGCATATACTTATGTAAAGCATGTCCTTATTTTAGACAAATGTTTTATTGTTATTTACTTTCACAAAAATGAAAATTGTGTTAGTTCCACAATGGAGAGGTATTGAATATTACAAATCACACCTTCACACATAGGAATTTCCGTCATGAAAATTATACATGCATACCAAAAATTACATGCATTTATTATAATTTATCACTGGAGATTTTAATACATAACTAAATTCAAAATGACAAAATACGAAATTCTAAGCACCTGCTTAATTCATTATAATATATTGCAAAGATCATCGTCCTTTGAAAATAAATCCCAGAGCCACAGCTCTGAGCATAAACAAACAGCTTACATCAGGCACATGCAGTACTGTACAAAGTTGCAATGCTGTGTGGATTCTGCACCGTTGCTCGACCTTGTTTTCAAACCTCAGGAATATTCACAGAGCTCCTTGACATTCCCCATCCCTCAATGCCCTGGAGTGTTGACATCAAAAGAAATGTGGAATGGATAAGCACTGGGTGGACGTCTCGGAAATTACAAGGACTGAAGACGATGTTGCATCGGGAGAGGAGATGAGGAAATGAGAGACCTCCGAGTGGAAACGATCAACAACATGCTGCAGGGGGAATTCATCTTTTACCCTATAAGATATTTCTTACTAAACATGGCAAAAATTATTATACAGAACTGCGCCACCCCTGGCATCTCAATGACTATAATACACTGCAATGCTGAAAAAAATAAATAACAGTGGCACTGTAAGTCACATTGTTCTTCTTTGATGAAAAAACAGCATTGAATACCTAAAGATTAGTTGAAATTAATACTGATAAGTAAATGTGCTATTTATAAGGACACGTACAGCCTACAGTACATGTACTTCAAATTAAGGTGCTACTTAAAGCACTGTGCCAAATGGCACGATGCATATTTTGGGCTATTGTAGTTTATTTGCTATATCAAGGAGGCAAAGGACCTCATTGCAGATTGTTCCAAATGTATGTAGCGCCAAGATGCGAGCACACGACAAATGTTAAGACTAAACATGTTACACATATTAGCAAAAAAATAAAAAAAATAAAACATGGACATGTTTAAGCAGGGGGTATCAATCTAGCAATAATGCTAGCCTTTCATAACCTCTGAATATTATCACCAGTTTGCTGTCTTTGATCCATAATTATTTGTATTTGACTTATTACATAAAGCATGAAGAATGCTATATCTTCACATTTGCTGTAACATGAACATCACTGGAAGAGAATGCCAGGGATGGATCAGTTCACTTTACTTGAAAACCTTGATATGCTCATACAAAAAATAAGACTCATTGGAAGAGGAGTGCACAAATCTATCTGCCCCAGAGCAGAATGATCAATGTCCTCATCCTTCCAGTAATAGATCACCGTCCCACCTTCAACTCGGATATACCTGTACATTGTCAAATAATTGAATCTGCCGCATACCCGGGTGACAAAAGAGATCCGTTTCATTTATGTGGTGCAGCCAATTATTAGAATATGAGGATGCATAAACTGACTTGCAGGGCTGTGCATTCATCATTTTGACAAGATACAGTCCACCTCAATCATTAGGGCTTTGTAAAACAAAGCATGCGCTATTTAGAGATGTCTGTTCTTGTGGTTTAACAGGAATGTGTGTCAGCATAAGAAATTGTGGTACTTGCTGTATGAACAATGACAGCCTCTGTTGTGTTTTCCAAAAGTCAGACTAGCAATAAGGTAAACTTAAAAACACTCAAAGCACAATGCCAACTATTAAATATATAAATAGATAAATAAATAATCTAAATTAATGGTAAAATCAGAATGTACACAGCATGATATATTCAGTTGTATGTGAAATCATTTCCGCTATATAAACTAATTACATTTCTGTGTCAGTGGTTTCATTCACCAAAGGCTAAATTTCCTGTTATTTTTACCATCTGCCAGTAGAGGGCCCCCGACAACACAAGTCTTCCAGGCTCATTCAAAGATGAGAAAGCGAGGCTTTTCTCTTGCCTAAGCAAGAGGCATTTTATTATGTTCTGACTGTTGTGAGTAAACCCCTGGAACTTAATTGTTTCTCTGTGATGATGAAGAACATCTCGGCACCCCTGGAGTTTATTTATGCGTGGAAATAAGCTGGGTATGAATCCATTGTTTTCAAATATACACTCCAGCTCAGATTTTAATGTCGCATAAGAGGCAAACTCACCAGAAGGTTTGATGCACATTGATACCTTTAACGAGAATATGAACATTTCTACAGGAAGTTGTAAGCTTCACAGAGTGTACACCATCATGTTAGGATATATCAGGACTAGAAGAGTGAGTAAGCCGATATGTAAGCCATGCGTACAAGAGCAAATGGCAGTGATAGGCCAAGGTGCAGCTTAAAGTGAGGAAAGCGAGAGTTCTCTGCTTTTTAAAAATGGTCATTTCAGCTTTAGTGCTTTCTTTCGATTAGCCCATGCAGTTTGTGTGCAACGAAGGATATTTTAGATATTTATAAAAGTTTCTGACAATAGGCTGGCTTCACAATGGCTGGTACTGGGACATTTCAGGTAACTCCAAAAACATGTATGCCGTGCTGTTATGATTCCAGAGGTCATGCATATGAAGATATGAATTTAGTAGCATATTCACATGATTATAAACCTCAATATCAGTTTTATGTCATGTTTGTCCTTCTCAGGCTGCATCCACCATAGGAAATATTTCCAGCAGAAAATATTACCCCTGGAGGCAAAACATTGACAACCATGTCGCTTTGGAGTTACTATAAGTCTATTTCCTTTAACCCATGAACAGAGAATTACCAGGCACCAGCTATTGTAAAGACTGCAAATCACCATAAACATTTTAAAATATTCTCCACTGCACACAAAAACTGTCTGAGCCAACTGAAAACATATAGTTACACTGAGTAATGTTATATAAATACAATGTATTTAAAAAGCACAAAATTAAGATGAAAATGACAACTTCGTGATCCCATTGGGGGTTCTTTCAACAGTACAGTGCAATTTATATCCCAGAAACAAGGTTAAAGGTGAACCCGAAACATTTCTCAAATGAAGAAATGAGTGTAAATTTTTTTTGTGTCAGCAGGTATAGAGTAGATGCAGTAAAGGAAGTGGAGAGACCAACACAGTAATTTCATGATTGGCCATCTGAGAACAATGGCTTGGCACTGGTACGGTGCTTTAGTAGGACATTTCTGCCCCTTCCTGCCATCAACATAAAAACCGATGTAGTTCCAGCATCATTTTTACCCCATTTTCTTCTCAGTTGGATTCAAATGGAACTCGGAACACATTTTGGTTTAATGTTTTTTTTTCCCCCTGAAATGCACTGTAATAAAGCTCCTGGGCAGCTCAAACAGTTGAATACGCTACTAGTGATGTCAAGGGAATAACATTATCAGCACACAGTGGAATTAAATATACTAACAATACAGTAATTTCCATTTCAGTGGCTTGTACTTTTGTGTTCATGACCAGATCATAGTAAGAGTAGCATAATGAATGCAAAAAATATGGTGGCTTATGCTATCTGTGAGACCAGTCATCCCCTCTAGACCAGGCTTCAAAAAGAGTGCACTCTAACTATTAATATCATTAAAACAATTAATATTTTTATTTCTACTACTACTACTACGCTGCTGCTGCTACTACTACTACTACTACTACTACTAATTATAATAACAATTCTTTTTATGGTGATGCTATTTTAAACGGCGATCATACCCAAGCTGTGACAACCCATTTACTCACTCATCCATTCCAAAAGTCCAGCTGTGCAACTGCCGTGGCGAGCACCTCTCTAGCATTGACTTGTTCCAGGAGAAGCATCACAAGTATTTCCATGACACAGTGTCCGAAATTACTGTGGCAGGTACTCCATTCGCAAAACATGTTTAAGGTTTAAGAGTTTAAACGTCTTTATACGGTTCATTGCATATGTGCGTGCGTGCGTGCGTGTGTGTGTGTGTGTGTGAGAGAGAGAGAGAGATAGAGAGGGCGTGCACGCGTGCGTGTGTGTGAGAGGGCGAGACAGAGACAGGGAGAACGACGATGAGAAAAATAGTTGTATTTAGTGTTTTGCATGGGTGAAATACTAAGTGGCGTCCATGAAGACAGCACGTAAGAACTAGTCGCGAATTCTGAAAGACTGTGTTAGAATGGCAGGGGTTTTATTACGCCTATGCGTAATTATCAATAGCTTCTGATTTCTGTAAGCTCTGCTGTAAATATACAAAATCTAGGCATTTTTTATTTTATCTTCTGTTCTACTAGCATTACCATTTTCACATGGTCCGTTGACATCGTTTGCTGCTTCCCATACAGATGAGATCTGAGGACTCACGCACTCCTTGACGTCGTTGGCTGGCTGCGGCTCCGCGCTCCAGCTCAGCACGTATTGCGCAACGTGACTGATCATCCCTCAACCAATCCATCCCCTAAAACTGTGTGGAGGAAAGGGAAAAAGACACACACATCCACAGATTCACCTCCTACTCTCCTTTCTCTTCGAGGTACTAAGGGGGAGCTTACACGAAACCAGGTGCACGGTCTGTTTCTGTTAGTGGACCCGTCCTTATCCGCCGGAGATGACTCGTCTGGGCACCCAGGATGCAGCTGTGGCGTGTCTGTGAGCACATCGCATCCTCTCGCATCTGAATCGTGGAACTCCCTCGTTTTTCTTGACTCTCGGGTCGCTCTGAATATTTTGGGGAAAAGAGGGCAAAGTCAACCTGCGATGTATGACGATTCAACGGATGTCCAGACGGACTACGGCTTGCAGGATGTGTTTTGTCTCAGTATAGCAATGGGAGCTTCTAGAATTGGAGAAGAGGGTTGCCAGTGGATATTGCAAGTCAAGTCTGCAATCAAGCGTATTTGTATAATTATTCACTAGGGAGCTTCTTCTGTTACTTTTAACGCGTCAGAACCGAAGAGGTCCTCATTTTTTGGACTCGGATTTATAGGTCCATGCACTGCCCACTCAATTTCTAATCGGTTTTTTAGTCGTAGAATATTCCTTTCCTCCATCACTGTGAATCCATTGCTTGTGTGTACACCTGCTTTTCCAGACCAATTCTTCAAACCCCGTTTAAAGAACAGTTCAAATTCCTCTAACCGAAATGAAAAATACAGCTGGTAATTTGTCAATTTAAATTTGAAATCGATGTTTTTTATTTTAAACTCTGAATTCAGGACCTTGATTTATCATCGAGGGCACGGTGTGATTTTAGCCGTGATTCGAGTTCTGTCGTACAGTGTCTTGCATCAGGAAGAACCCGTCACCGTCGAGCTGGATAGGTTGACATCCACGGAAAGATGGATTTAGTTTTCGGTCTCTTGTGGCTGCTCACTGTGTTTCTGGAAGGCGTTTATTGCCAAGGAGTATATGGTAAGTGATTGTGCTAGGAAATATTGAATTGAATATTAATGAATACGATCATGACCTTGTAAAAAAGGAGGAAATTCGCTTCCAGGTTCTTACCATTTCCCTATTAAACGTGGGGATAATAACCGTATTTTACTGGACGCGTGTATGTGTCAGCGTAATAATTACTCGAAACCGGCTTTCTGTAAACCACAGGTGACATGTACTGAGCATATTGGCCGTGAATACATAGGCTGTCATTCGCACTAGTGCTGCATGTCATTTGAGCTGCATACAGGACATTGGTTCCAGTTTTAGTGAACACGAAAACATTCACGATTAGGCTACTACACATATCGCACTGTACTTTTAAATGGGATCACAAATTATCGATATTGGTATATGTAGCTTGGTAAAACCTCCGTTTTTTCAGCTTCCCGTCTATCACCATAGTAATCTACCGTGCTTGCATTATTAAAACGAATGTTAATTAGTATTGCAAAGCTGCTTCTGCTGGCTGTAGAGTAGTGAATTGAATTTCCTCCTTCCTCGCCGAGGTCGTGTAATTTATTAAGGGTTCTTGTGTCCTAATGTGGAGGAGACTGAAGCATAGTCATTCTCAGGCAGATCAACTGTTTGGATACACATTTTCTCTTTTCTACTGCCTACATTTGGCTATAGATTGATTTGAGAGAAATGTTGATTCAGATTGTTTTGAATAATGAGGGATTCAGTTTAAAGGTATACCTACGACAGACGCAACAATACTACAATGTAAGTTTTCAACTAAATCCAAATTGCATTTCTAGTTAGCGCATCTATATGCTACAATAACTAATGTCAAGCCCAAATCGGAGATAGGAAGATTTATGCTGCAGCATGGAAAATAGGTTTGAGCCTTCATGAGTGATTAAAAAAAGAAAAGAAAGAAAAATCCGATCAAAATTGGGTAACACCGGAATGGAACGCCGACACATTCTGTTACAAATAATCGATGTCTTAAATTTCAGTACTGGACGTCATGTGAAAACTGCCCCAGTGGGCTGTTGAAGCATAGCGCTTAAGTGCAACCGGTGGCATAATGATGCGCTGACAGCAACGGCTGGGTGAATCGATTCATTTCTTATTGAAATACTGGGTATTAATCTTTAGCCGTAGCAGACATATGTCATGTAAGAAACTGAATAAAAACATCACGCTTGAATACTGTGTGTTGTGCGTTCAGGTCGAATGCATTTCACCAGAGAATGGGAAGCTCTGGGAGTGAAAATGCCACTGACAGTGTGATGCTATGGCGAATAACTCCATTGGTCAGTAACGGTTGAAAAAATTGTGATTTGAAACGCTGGTTCTCTTGTATAGCACTGCTATCGCCAACCATTGTGCGAGATAAATTATGTCAAACTGAAAAATAACTAGTAGGCATCGCTTTGGCTTGTTGATAGGGATTGTGCTAGAAAGACATCTGTAGAACACTCCAATTGACGTCATTTGGCTTTAAACAAAGCATGGGATTTTACAATCAAGCAGATAGAGAAAAAGATACATTCATGAATTCAACTGACATTCTGGCGCTGTTATCTTTTCTGGTATTTCTGAACTGGTGGAACAATGTGCACTTCACCAGCTGTTCCATGTGGTGTTTTTCTTTTTTGTCGATTTTCCGTTGATGCATAGGTCTATAGTATGCACGTAATTAATATTTTTATTTTCTCATAGCTACTAATTTCAGATAGGCCTACTACATTTTATTGGATATGTCTTATGTAATTTAGGCCTAATTCTCTGATATCCGGGTTAATATGACAGCAACAGTGTCACACTGTAAGCAATGTCTTTGAAGCAGTTGTAAAGGGCTCTTAAGTAGTGCTTTTGAATTAAATCCACAAACACATTTTAAGAACAATTTTGGAATACAACGAAAAAAGCCTACATTTTCTTACCTCATAGACAGTAACATGTTCAATGTTATATGAACTCTTACTGTGTACCATTGTACTCTGTTGGAGTTGAATTAACGCTGGACATTTTACTGTGATGGGAAGTATTGCCTGTTATACATGATTTATATAACCAATAAATTAAAATGACATGATACTGTAATGGTGATGGCTAACTGTTACCAAAACAAGACTGTTACTTTTTTTTTTACCACCATCTTTAATGCAATTTATATAGTGCTATGTGTGATACTAGTATGAATGATCATTTCCAGAAAATTTTTATTGAAATATTTTTCAAAAATGATTTATACAAGCCTACAGTACAACAAAAAACCTAGCCTCTATAGATCAACCAGTGTGCGGGCTTTGTAAATTTGCAAACAATAGCCTCCTAGTGTGAATCCACTGTCGAATAATTTAGATTTCCATTATTTTATATGCCATGCAAGATCCTCATGCAAGTAATTATTTTGTCACATGGGTTGTGTGATCTTTGTTTCTTGCTACACTTGAGCTTGTTTAGATAAAATGTTTTTGAAACCTGAAATGTTTTATGGTATATAGGCATGTACATGAGCGTGTGCAGTGATCTTAAGACTTAAGACTAGCATTGATCGCATAGTATGAATCATACTGAATGTCAAATGCTATTAATTCAAAACCATACATTGTATACTACAAGAATACCCATAATATCTTATATTTAACAGAAAATGAAAAGGCAGTTGAACCACTTCTATTACAGGTTTACAAACGGGCAATACAATATTTTTCCTTGTAAGTTCGCTCTGTAGTTACAGAATAGTTGTTTACAACTTATTATTTCTCAGTTTTGGAGGACCTAAAAAAATGTTTACCAAGTAACACTTTCTTTTATTATTAATCTGGCATGGTAAGTGTGCCACCATGTCAAGGTTTATGTAAGTAAAACCCCATGCTCCATTTTTAATGAAAAACCCACTCCCTCTCTAGGGGTACAAACTGGTATTTAATAGCTGGTCAAATGACCTTTTTCAAAGTAAGAGCAACAGCAAAAAATACAAAGCAATGTTGCTGGTATAACATCAGACCTATGTATAATAAATTAGTGCCAAATAATGATAACAGTCTCAAGTAATAAGGTAATCAGGCATTGTTGTCATTTAGAATATAATTCATTAATAGATAGTCACCTGAAGGCATCCACAGCTGCAGGTAATTATTATGATCAATTATTCAAACTTGGATTTCATTACAAATTATAGTTACTTATAATTGACATGATTCAGCAATTACCTGTGACTGGACTCCTTCCGGTGAATTGATATCTGCTAATTAATTATATTCCAACTACAATGGTTGATCATCTGGTTATTTATGATTGTTTCCCAATTTGTCTCTAATGGATTTGACATCATAGAAGTCATTCATTCATTTACTTTGGAGACTTCTTGTATGTACCGTGCTGAAAAGCATGAAGTATTCAATGAATTATTCTGGCATTCCCTAGAATAATATAAAATTACAGGTTGATTAATTTTCCGCCTGAAAAAAGGGGCTGTACATGACAATGGGTCAGTTGTAAAGCATTGATTTTCAAAACCACAATCCAATCAAAGAGGGTGAAAAGCCAAGGTGGCCCATTTGTAAACTTGTCTTGTGAATCATCCATTTTCCTTGTCTCATATCTGACATTGGCATAAACATAAAAAAAACTGTTTATTTCAATCTGAAAGCACATTCCTCTACACGCTGCTAGCGAGTGCATATGGTTGTGGTCTTGTTGTGGTCACCGCAATACGCACGCCAATATTGAGCACCGCAGGGGCGTTCCATTGATATTCTGTTGAGTGCTTAGGGCCGGCAGTCACATCACATGCATATTGTTCCAAGGCAGTAAAAAAATCGAGGCAGTTGCTTTGTGTTGTCATGCTTAAATGTAAGGACATTACTTGGCCTGAATATAAGACAGAATGTGAAAGATGGTAACATTGTTTCTGTAGTATTGCTGAGTCAAGGATCCATCAGTGAACACTTACTGTCATCTGCACATTGCAGCCCATGCAATAACACGTCCAACCCATCCACTCGTACAATAATAATATCAGTGGTACCTCTCTCCCAGCATCTATGGTATATTCCCCACCTGCTGAAAATATTTAAAACAACTACACCTATGGGTTAAAGTCAATTGATAAAAACATTGAGAACATATTGTTCTCACTTCATTAAATACACTGAACACTGCAGTAATTAAGAAATAAGTGCTGCAACTTTTATGAATAGGGCAGTGAAAATGTTACATTTCAGCCTGTTCGGTTTTTATTAGTCATTGCAGTTTACACAGGTAACACAACATTTGCAATAAAAATAGTTTCAGCACCATACATCTTTGTTCAGCATGTCTTGTTCTTATCTTAAAAAGTTTTGTGTTCATATAAAATCAAGACTGAGAAATAGTGTAACGGCAGAGTTTTAATGAGGCGTTGCAAGGAGATACATTTTTAAAGTCACTGTAAAAGTGGAACATCATATTCAAAGCTAATATGAACATTTATTTAACAATCTAATAACTGTTTTTTAGCTGAGAAAATTCGGAACTTTTTTAAATCTTGTTTTTTAGTCAATGACAGGGGCTCTGTTGGGCCATTCTGATTAGCTGATTTTGGTGTAGTAACAATACTTAGCTGAAGTCTGAAGAATGAGTGGTGTAGAAGACAGGTTTGC